>NC_044197.1:590982-598730 GCF_900880675.1 Sparus aurata | reverse complement strand
AACATCATGAAAACACCACCACTCTTTATTTCCAGGTGATTAAAGACTAATGAAATCCAACTTATCAATATTATGTATATATGGGTGGTTGATGTGACGCTCCATTTTTGTGTTCATGGTGACAAATATAAATAAAAATGTCTAATATTCATTAAAATATCTGTTTTTATATACAGTTTAATCTCCCAGAACTAATACATCTGGAATTATTAAACATAATTCAAATATGTAAATATTTAGTTTTAAACATGACATTTGTCTGCTGGCGTGACTTTCCGGGGAGCGTTAACTTATCTTAAAACTACTGTGATTAAATGAAAAACAAGTCAAAATACATTAAAATACTTGAATAAATGTTATAGTAGTGTTAACTTAATGAAACTAAGGTTATAAGTCTTAAGGTCCCCATTTAGAATAATTATGACACATCATATAGTCCACCTGGTGTGACGCCGTCCTGGAGATATAAAACAGGCTTTCATTTGGGCCTCTGTGACTGAGAGAGCAGTCGACTCACTGCAGCACATGGAAATGGTTTCCATTATGCAGTCCTTTGGTGTGACGTAATTTAAGTATTGATCTGAACATTTTTATCAATTTATATTGATTGACTATTGACAATAATGTAATCTTAACACTGTTAGTCAGGATTACAGACTGTCTCTCTTACAGCGAGGCTACAAACTGGCCTTGATCTTGAACCCGTCCGCTGTGTGACGGCTCTGTCCTGCAGTGGGACATGAAGTCAGCGTCACACTGTGGATGTAGAATCTATCATCATAAACCATCACTCCCTCCCGCCCTCCATTCTAACCTTTAGTAGCTCATTGTAGTGATGTTTGTTTAGCCTTTTCTCTTACTCTCAGAGTTGAAGGACACCACAAGTCAAACCTTCCTCCTCTGTTTTGTTAAGGCTAGTTTGAGATCCATGTTGAAAGTAGAGCTGAAACGAGTACTCGAGTAACTCGAATAATTCGATTACAAAAAATGGTCAAAGCAAAATCTCTGCCTCGAGGCTTCGTTTAATTCCTATCACCTGCATTATGTGGCCTGTTTAGCTCAGGGATCATTTCTCCACACAGACTGTTACTGAGGACACTCCACAACGTTCAGAATTGAGTTAGCGTGATGGCGGAGAGCCAAGAAACCGTCTGTTAAAGACAGAGAATGTCCAAAGTTTGGGATC
Source organism: Sparus aurata (assembly GCF_900880675.1). Lineage (NCBI taxonomy): Eukaryota > Metazoa > Chordata > Actinopteri > Spariformes > Sparidae > Sparus > Sparus aurata. The sequence goes on along the minus strand of NC_044197.1, from coordinate 597,544 downwards.
ATTTCACACTTAAAAAAGAAGATAACAAAGTGCAGCGTGTTACTGCAGAGCAGAACTGGAGTACCACAACAGCACGTCAACAATGATTCAACATCTGAACAGAAAGCATCCAGTTGTTAACACCAGCTCACCAAGTGTCACCAACACAAGCTAACGTAAACACTGATGCTAATTTAGAGTTAGTTAGAACGAGTTAGAGCGTGTGGTGTTTGTAGAGGCTGCAGCCTGATGTGGGTATGACTGCATATCATGTTGAGATGTGGAAACTAATTTGTGTTACATTGCCAGACAGTAACAGCTGACACCAAATAACTCGTCTCTCTCACTCTCCCTCACACACACACACATACACACACACACACACACACACACACACACACACACACACACACACACACACACACACCTTTACTCCCGCTGTTAGGAATAGTTGGAATAAATACCAGGTTTTTTTTTTAGGAATTAAAGCCAATTGTTTGGTTTATTTAACAGGTCTGTCATTTTCGTTATGCATTAGTTGGTATTGTTGCTTAATAATACAAAATTATTTTGTATTAGATTACCCGATTAATCGATGGGATAATCGATTCTAAAAATATTCAATAGCTGCAGCCGTAGTTGAGAGTGAGAGGCTGAGATGACGAGCAGGGAAAGGACCAGGAAGTAAAGGACCAGGAAGTAAAGGAGCAGGAAGTAAAGGAGCAGGAAGTAAAGGAGCAGGAAGTAAAGGAGCAGGAAGTAAAGTGAGAGGCTGAATAAAGATCCTCAGAGGAGAGAGAGATCCTGAGAGATGCAGAAAGTAAATTTAAAAGCTACCAAAAGTTGATTTTACTTGAGTTGTACTAAAAATGTGACTGAATTAAATACAGAGAACAATAGTTTTAACTTTTTATCCCGTATAACTTTTAACTTAAAACTTTTACCTTTTTATTTTAGTGAATTTTAAAATAAATTTGAACAAGAAAAGTAATAAGTTCATGTTATGTTGCTAAATGTTACGATGGCTTCCAGGTCTGTTTTATGGGAATGTTGGTTTCTTCTTCATTCTTCTGACTTCATTGTACAAAAAACATTTGAACTTTAAGTTGTAACTTTATTCTAATGAATATAAAAATAAATGTGACTTTGTACAAAACAGGGCATACTGGTACTTTTGTTGTCCTGTGGTGTGACAAACTGAATTATAAGTGGAAAAGGCATTTTAATGCACAAATTCATGTAAAAAGTGTTGAATAGTATAATAATGATATCATCACTGTGCACATATAAGGATGGAATGAAGCTTCATTAGGTTTTATAATAATTATAATGAATATAATCCAGACGTTGGGTAAAGTCCCTGTGTGTACATCTTATTGTAGGATAATAACATGATTGTGAATTTTTATTGGTTACTTTTGATGCGGGAATATAATTAGGACAAACTGATAAGGATTGTGCATATTTGTGTTATCTGTCACACAATCTCTGAATTAAATATTAACATTAAAAGTGTTGTCACTCCAGTGGACGATATTTAGGACTCCCACACAAAAAGTTCATAAGATGCAAAATAAATAAGGAATTAGAAACGGACACATTCAGTTATTCACATATTAAGCAATATAATTATGTCATTTGACATTTTGGAAATATATTTTTCCACTTCGGGTTTGAGTTCACGTCAACCACCCACATATTATACCACACACACACACACACACACACACACACACACACACACACACACACACACACACACACACACACACAGGACCTTTAGTATCTGCAGACTGTTCAAATCTTCAGTTCATGTGATGATTTTTAAAATCTTCAGGACATTTCTTCCTCCTCAAATTTTTATTATAGTTAAATATCTGACGTGTGTGTGTGTGTGTGTGCGTGTGTGTGTGCGTGTGTGTGTGCTGCCACCTGCTGGTCCTGATCATCCAGCACACGTCTCTGGGTTCGGGTCAGTAACTGATCATAGATTACATGAGTGTCTAAACTGAGTCAGCTGATCGTCACAATCAGTGTTTTATCTGATTGATGAGAAAATCAATTCATTTCTAAATGACGCAGTGTGTAATCTGTACAGTAACTATAGTAACTACAGTAACTATAGTAACTACAGGTATCTGATGGAAGTAGTGGAGTAGCAGAACATGGAAATGTGCCACTGATAACAGTCAGTAGTTGAGTAAATGTACTCAGTGACATTCCCCGGGCGTCGTGACAAACAGAAGCAGACGAGTGTTTTTAGATAAAAAGTGATTTAATCTGTTTTTTTTCTTTGTGACACAAACAGTGTAAGGCTCAGAACCGGTCCACACGGATCAAAATATACACGTTTCATCAGATATAAAACCAACACGCAGCTCTCAGACACGTCACTGTGGTATAAAACACGTATGTACAGTTCAACACCCCCCCACCCTCCACCCTCCACCCTCCACCTGTCACTGGTCCCAGCCTCACCCGCCTCACCCGCCTCACCCGACACTGAAGGTCTGTGATGCATTCAAGTCACCTGGGAAAACCTGTCCAAAGGTAAACTTGTGTCCCTCCTGTAGTGATGAATGTGTCAGGACTCTGACTTCTGCCGACAGACTAACAGAACCTTCTGAAATGAAAATAAATATTGAATATTTACATCCAGCAGGAGCTTTTTCATTGGTCCACTTCAGGTGACGAAGACGTCCAGAAGACCAGAGTCATTTATCACAGAGCTCAAATCAACATTTGCCTTTTAAATTAAAATCTGACTAAATCCTTCTGAAGTTGACGTGTGAAGATTTTATAGAAAGAAACAATCAGCGCAGAAATAAAAGATATGAGCCGGCACAGAAACATCAACCGCTCCGACCAAGAGCTCTTTATTTATTACGTTATTTAAAACAAAGGCGTTTACAGAGGATGAAGTTACTCTGTGAGAAGGAGTACATCCACTCTGCATCGTCTCCTGCTGCGCTCTGATTGGCTGGTTGGTAGACGTGTCTGACAGCGGCGGTCGATTTGAGACAAAAGCCGTCTTTGGTCTCCAAAACTCTGAACCGAGCGCTGGTGGGCGTCTAACCGGTGATGTCACCATGTTCCTCTAACACTGTTCGACGTGTTTCAGAGACTTCAGAGAACCACAGAAGAGTTCTGTCAGAACCCGGGCAGCAGGTTTGCTGTTTGCTGAGCCTGGACTGGGAAACAGAAGAGTACATCTCATCTTTCCATCTAGTTTCAAAACCTCCCAGGTGTCTTGAATGCACCACGGCTGTAAGACCCGCAGCAGCTCCTCTAGAGGAAAGTTCAGGTGGACGTCTGAGCGGCTGGAATGTCGGCGTAACAATATTAAGACACACAGAAAAACCAAACCAGCGTCTTCTGGTTTCAGTACGTTTGTGACGGCTTCTCCTCCGTCAAACTTTCGTCTCAGAATTAAGAGGAATTAATACCTGATGATGACTCAGCGCTGCGTTGAAGGCACTCCACATTACATCTGGTTTTGTAATAGAGACTGAAGTCACACCGGTGGGCTGAATCCAGTGAAGCGGTCGAGATATTAATAAAGACATTCCCAAAGGAAAACACCAGCAACGTGTAAACCAGTTCACCATCCTGTTGTTGATTTAGTCCTTAAACACCAGAGACCTGAGGCAGGCGGATTGGTTTGCATCTAAAGGCCGTTTTTGGTTTCAGCTGTAGTGGATCACAAACTTATAAATAAAACCGTTCAGAGAAGCAACGCGAGCAACATCTGGATTCACACATCCAGCAAAACAAGACAAACAGAACAACATTCGTCTGCAGATCGTAAAAGGCGGCGAGAAGAACCGCCGAGAAGAACCGCCGAGCAGAACCGCCGAGCAGAACCGCCGAGCAGAACCGCCGAGCAGAACCGCCGAGCAGAACCGCCGAGACACCAGAAACACCCACAAATAAAAGTTCAGGAATGATTAAAATATTGCTACAATATTTGATTTGAATAAAACGTGATTGCATACATGGAAATAAAGAAATCAAAAAGGAATAGATAAAAAGAGAATTTCATCTACGACTACAGACCCAGCACACCCGCTACAACAGAACCAGTTCACATGTTGGACGCTACAGTAACCAGCAGTACAAAACGCTAACCAGTAAAATACACAGAACATGTGATACATCTGTAATACATCAACAGTAAACTCAGCAACTGTAAACCTGCTCTTTGATAACTTACAGAGGCATGATGGGAGATTTTTTAACACGTCAGTCATGCTGACTCCAGGAATAAGGCACAGGGATCCGAAGGCCAAATCAAGCCCAGAATAATATCTGACAGTGAGTGTAAATCAATGACTTCCCAAATGTTGTCAGAGCCGATACTGAGCCGAGACTTCAGAGAAGAGTAAGAACCACAGGAAAACAATTAACATTTGGGAATTTAGAGATAATTCTGAGTTAATAAAGTCAGAAGTTCAGGAGGAGTTCAGAAGGCCGTCTCTGGATTCTGGGATTAAAGTCAAAAGGCAGAGTGGCTAAAAGGTTTCAACTTCATAACGAGGACACAAATATATAAACACGATTACAATCTGGATTCTGACTATAATCTGAGAATATTGGCTCATTCCAAACAATCCTGACAAACTCACAACGCTGACTTTCTCTCTGACTTCTGAGATTAAATGCAGAATTCTGACTTCCTCCAGTTGTCTCAGAACTATTCCTCTCTGAAGGCAGAGAACCTAAAAATGAGCTTTAAAAAAATAATTTAATGTCACACCAGACTTCACTGTGTTTTTCTGCAGACATGCGTTGGAATGATCGGAGTGTAGTGGACACCATCGAGGCCGCTCTCTCTCACAGGAGCGGGAAGGATTCAGACGGCGGAGTCGTCGGCTCAGATGGAGGACTTGGAGAAGGAGACTCTCAGGTGGTGGTTCTCTCCCAGGTCGTGGTTGTGGAACTCGATGAGGCACTCGATGGCCTCCTCCACTGAGCCCATCTGTATCAGAGCCATCTTGTGGTCTTTCCTAAAGGACAAACCAACAGGAAGTCATCAGACTCTTCACAGGAAGTACATGGTCACATGATCAAACATGGTGAAACCTACATGGGTTTATGATGAGGCAAATGGCAAAGTCCAAAACTTAAAGGCAAAGATGAAGTACGAAGGCTTCAGGGTTCAGACAAAAGCTTCAGAGCAGGACGAGCACAGTGTGAGGACGGAGATTTAAGACCCAGGTGAGACCTGAGAAGGGGAGAGGACGCGGGGAGAGGACTCAGGACGCGGGCCTCGGGAGAGGACAGGAAGGCTTTGGGACTTGGACAAATGCCATTTCCAGGACAATGAGGAAATGACTTTATGGTGAGACGAAGACAGGGACATTAGGGAAAGAGTAAATGTGTCGGGGCACCTGAACGTGGTCAGACATTAATACGTGTTTAATAAGGTGTTTAAGGTGTTTAAGGCTTCAGGCCTGAACAGAAGTCTCAGACAGGACGAGCACAGAGATGGAAACTCAGGGAAAGAAAAGGGTTTCAGGACAGGGAGAACTGTTGATTGGGAGCTGCAGGACAGGGACTGGAGGACAGGATAAAGGTTTAAGGACTTGGGCAGCGAAGCATCTGCCACCAAGGAAACTTTCAGGAGTTCAGGGATCCAAGCAAAGATTAAGGCTTTACAGTGGGAGAAGATGGAGGGATTCAGGGCTTAAGTAAACAGCAAAGTCAGAACCTTTATGGTGAAGATGAGGGCTCAATACAAAGACATGGGGTTACAGGCTGCAGGCTGCAGGAGGAGGACAAAGAGTTCAGAGGAAGAACGAAGGCTAACGAACAAGTAAAGGTTTCAGAGCAACAACAAAGGGTTCAGGATGGGACAGGACCAGAACCAGAACCAAGGAAAGGATCCTCAGTGGAGGGATGACAGCTCCAGAACAAGGCGGAGTAACGAGTGAGGCGTGCATCGTTAGAGCTGTGAGGGCAGAGACAGCAAACTGACTCACTGGAAGAACTTGAAGGCCTTGACCACGGCTCCTGAGCTGGAAAACAACATCTTGAGGTCGTCCTCAACCACAGATGGGCTGCAAACACAAAGACAAAAGTAGCATTAGAGGTGAAGTTCACCTCAGACACCTACAGTGTTGATGCTCCTGCAGTGGAAGGACTTACGGGATGTTGGAGAGGTGTAAAGTGGCAGACGGTGGGAAGATGTTGCTGTAGTTTTTGGAGCCGGGCTTCTTGAAGCGGTGCAGGGGGGAGTTGCTGTAGTCTTTGGTCAGGCCCTGGTCCTCGTGGCCTTCACGGGGAAGCTGGACGCTGGTGTGTTTGGACAGCGTGATGCGCAGTGACTTCCCGTGCAGCTGCTGGCCGCTCAGGTGGCTCATAGCTGCAAACAGACAGGTAAAGACCGCCGCTCAGGTTACAGACTCCATTATTCAAGTATCTGTGTTCTTCATTATCATTATTTCTTCTCCTGTAACATGTAGGAACATTTAGTTTGATGTGGTATTTTTGCTTTTTCCTCTCCTCTGTTTCTCGGCACACTGAGGACCAGAGGAGCCCACTGAGCATGTGCAGGAGGTTACCTAGCTGAGCCTGTGTGCTG
>NC_044197.1:563482-585982 GCF_900880675.1 Sparus aurata | reverse complement strand
ATGCTCACCAGTTTAGCTGCCTGGGCAGATGCTCCATCTGGATACTGCAGCAGAGCCTGGAACTGACTGTTCTTAGTGAAGACGATGATCCTCAGCACTGTGCCGAACTTTGAGAAGATCTGAGGAACCAAAACAGGAGCTCAAGTGATCTGACAGACCCATTCTTTATTTCTCCAGAGACGCAAATACGACAGCAGATCAGAGCATACTGTGGCCTGCTATGCTAACATTAGCGAGCCAACCTACTGATGGAAGGCTAGTTTTTGGGCTGCTTATCAGCTTGAAGATCACTTCTGCTACACAGGGAAATGAGAGCCAGTTCAGAGCTGGTATTACAAAGACAGAAAGAAGTTCATGTAGAACATTTGCTGAATGAACAAGAAGGTCCAAATAATGCAGAATGAGTCAGAGACAGAGTTTCACAGAGTTTATAAAGTGTCTCCAACTCAACAACTCACTAAACTGACACATTTGTTAAGGGAGTCTGGGGACTTTCTCCGCGGGGACAAAGAAGTAGCCTATATTGTTACTGTTTAGTGTCTTTGTAACATGTGACATGTTTAGATCAATAACATGTTTCTTCTTTCATAAATGGAGTGTAAATGGTGAAATCAGTGTAAACAGTGTGTTCAAACAGCTGATCAATGTTGGCAGGTAAGACTTTAGCACTTTAGACACAGAAGCAGACAGGCTGGTACAGACATGCTGCCACAAACTGACACTTTTTACAAGGAGACAAACAACTTCAGCTGAAAGATTTAATGCTGAATTTACAACAAGGACACAATGACTTACAATCTGTCACACACACAGTTTCACTACGTTATAAAGGTTTTCCTCATGAAACAACTCTGGTTCAGTGGCTGGATCAGTCCAAACAGACAGTGTGTTCACAGACATTTGCAGCTGACACTGACAGTTTAACAGACACCAGACATGTCTTTATTTCTTGTGTGTCATGTCTTGTTACCTGGCAGAGGGCGTCCAAGGAGACGGGGTACACCAGGTTCTCCACCACCACCCTCAGCACCGAGCTCGGGGCTGCCACAGCCGTGTCCACATGAGACGTACTGAGGGCCCGAAGAGCTGCCTGGGCCCTCTGAGAGAGGGAGGAGGGACAGAGGATGAAGACAGGCTGACAGTGACATACAGAAGCTAACAGCTGCTAACAGTAGTGAATGAGGCGCACCTCCTGGTTGGGGGAGTTGTCGGTCTTGAGTTCTTTGTGGTTGGAGAACTGGACGTAGACAGGGTGGTTCCTGATGACGGGCATCACTGTGGAGTAATAACCCACCATGTTCTGAGCTGCTTCCTCTGAGTTCATCTCTAAGAAGGCCTGACGGGACAAACAGGACAGTTTACTTTAGTAGAATCACTACAACAGTGTGGAAATACTCCATCCTCAGTCTTAAAGCTCCACCTGGTTCTTGGCTTTGAGCATCAGCAGGTTGGTGACGTCTCCGAAGGGCAGCCCGAGGCTGATCACCTCCGTCTCTGCGATGTCGTTGGGAAGCTTGCGGATGTGGAGGACCCTGGACGGCACCCCGGGACCTCTTATGTCACCTTTGAACTTCTTACTGTCGTTGCCATTGGCTACAGAGGACAGGAAACAACAGCAGCAGCATGTGAAGACACAGAAACCAGAGTTTCACCAGCAACTCTCCCAGATATTCACGACTTCACTGTTGGTCCGGTTTGTATTTCACCACTGTATCTCAGAGTTTAACATACAGCTCTGCAGGTGAGCTGGACTGTGACGGGACACAGACCACAACATCAGCTCCGTCTTCTCCAACGTTCGTAGATAAAATTATTCTAAAACGTATTCTTTGTTGATTAATCTGTCCAAACCCAAAGAAACCATTTAACAAGCTGACAGCTGAGAAAAAGAGTTGGCAATTAATTTAACAGTTGACAACAAACCAATCAATCAATCAATCGCTGCAGCTCTATATAAAATACAGAATAATTCATCTGACCTGTGGTGCTCATGATATACGGGCCGTTTGAGACGCTGGAGAAAAGCTCGTCAGATCCTCTCTGAAACACAGAAAACTGTCAATTAACAGGCTGCACACACACACACACACACACACACACACACACACACACACACACACACACGCACACACTAAAGTGCAGTCATGTGACACAATCAGAGGGAGGAAGTTTTCACATTTCAGAACGTTTTGAAGGTTTTGCATCAAATGAAACTTTAGAATTGGACTTGATGATCAGAAAAGTACAGATTCATGTTCTGTCCATGAAGTAACTGATGAGCTGACTTCCTGTTTCTCTGTTTCTGGTCTCTAACGAGCTGAATCAGTTCACAGTGAAAACACATTGCATGCAGTTCATGTTTTTGCCACCAGAGGGCACCACAGAGACACTTCACTCACTCCACCTTCAACATAGAGTTATCTCAAAGAGACACAACAACAGGTAACTCATGGTGGACCTGTTCTTTATGATAAAAACTAAACACAGTGAACATCAGGTGTGACATCAGCTCCAGTCTGAAAGCCTCATGATCAGCGCCCCCCCCCTCAGACCCAGCAGGCAGCCGGGGGTGAATTCCTGAGCTGTGCAGCTCAATGAAAACCAGATGTAGACAAACAGGCCGAGCCTCATTCAACACTCTGCAGATTCAAACAGAGTGAAGAGAGGAGCTGCACAGCTGTCTGTCCGTCCCCAACAACTAACCTTCTGTGACAACAACGAGAACTATTATCAATTAGTCTGATGATCACTTTCATTATGTATTGATTCGTTGTTCAGTCTATAAAAGGTAAAAAATGGTGGAAAATGTTGATGACAGTGTGTCGGAGCCCAGCGTGACGTCTTCCTCCGCCGTCTCGTGTCCAACTGACAGTCCAAAACACAAAGTTACTGACAAAGACTCATCAACTGACAGCAAATCCTCACATGTAACCTGAACCAGACGACGGTTAATGTAAACAATCCATCGATTATCAAATTAGTTGGCAACTCTTGGATTGACTTATCAACGGCTCTACTTGTGTCAGATCTGTAGCAGAGGCAGGAGATGTTACAGGTTAACTAGAAACCTTATTGTCTACAACATCAGTGCAGCGAGACAGTTCACTTCACTCTGAGCGTCTTGTTCTGCAGTACAAACACTAACACCAGCACACCAGAACCATCTGTGGCAGAACCACCAACATATCGTCAGGCTCTGATAAACTAATGCAGTCAGAATATCAGCTGATGGCAGTTTCTGATGTACAAACAGACGACTGGATACAGATCCGTCAGCGGGCTGTCTGAGGTGGAACCACGTGTTTTCAGTAACAATATTAGAAATTAGAAAAGCTTGAGGTGTCGATCTGTTCGGGTTCCCAGATGTGAGGAACATCGAGCATTCATGGACATGCCTGAACAAGTCTGATCCACGGAGGCCCCGCCTCACAACCCACAGGACCCAAAGGAACCACCAACAACCTGGTGCCTGACGTCACAGGACTCACCCGAGGTCCCGTGTTCATGTCGCCACGGGTCAGAATCGAGCCCAATCCACAGTGAGGGCCTCTGTGGATCGGACTTGTTCCGGCACGTCCCATGAATGCTTGATATGATTGGGATCTGGAGAATTTGGAGTCGACGCCTCGAGCTTTGTCACGTTCCTCAGATCATTCCTGAACAGGTTCTGAGGAGTCGCAGTCCAACTGTCAGTGACATCTACATGAATATCAGAACCCAACGACTCCCAGCAGAACATCAGATCGTATCAAGATGATCAATGATGTTCCGTGGTCATTGCTTTAATGTTGTGTCTGGTTGGGGTGTTGTCAGAGCTTGAGGAGCTGCCACAGTTCCAGTCAGAGGAACCTGAGCAGGTTTTAATCAGAACAAAAGGAGCTCGGATGTTCTTTCTGCTCCTCACATGAATAATAGAGCAGAAACCTGAGTCCAGCTCTGATCCCTGTGGACCTGTACCTGCCGTCTGCCTGACAGCTGCTGACCGACCCGCTGCCGGCCTCAGGCTGAGGAGGAGGCCCAAACACCCACAGACAGTCAGACATGTTGGTTCAACAGGAGCTGCTAACATCATTACTGAGGATGTGCTCTGTTCTTCTGGCTCCTCCATCATTACTGTGACTCTGTCCTCAGTCTGCTGTGCCTGCTCATCAAACTCACAGGACGAGCTGAGACGGATCCACAAGAGACAAATCAAATGAATCGATGATCGATTAGTTGTTCTGGTTACGTTTTAAAGAATAAAAAACACCAAATGTCGAGCTGGAGACTTCTTGGTCTCTCTGCCTTCACTTCCCGTCATCTCAATACTCTCAATTCTCTAATAAAAGCTTAAAAACTCACAAAAACCCTTGAAAAAGACCATTACTGTGTGTTTATTCTGTGGTTTCAGTCTCTTCAGTGTCACTTTTTCTGTTTTCTATCACAGTAAACTTAATATCTTCATGTTTGAGACCTCAGCTTCAACAAAACAAGACATTTAAAGCCATTCTCAAAGATGTCAATTCAATTTAGACTTCTCAATAAGATCAACAATGAGAGTAGTTTGTTTCATTACGACCTTTCCAGCAAATGAACTCAGGCCGGTTCCGACCTGAAACTCGAGCCGGTGCTGAACAGACCTCTGACCCGTGCTGAGCGATGGAACATGCAATACATTAGGGCTGGGACGATGCGTCAATATAGTCGACGTAACTGACAACATAAATTCGTCGACATGAATAATCTGCGTTGCCGCGTCGTCCCAGAGACGCCGCATTATCTCCTCAGCGGCGGTTCGTCAATTCCTCGCCGCTGGTCATCAACACAGAGCGAAGCACCGCTGGAGTAAAGACGACCCGCTGAGTAATTCACACAGAAAGCCGGCGCTGCGGCTCCTAAAGAGGCGCGACGGTACACGTCATGATGATGACGTCTGTGTGTTTTCAAGGTGTTTCCCAGGTGTCCTCCTGTCAATCTAAACCTGCGGGCAGTTCATAATCATAAGGATGTTATAATGTGACGTGATTGAGATCCTGACAAACCAAACATCCTGGAAAGTGAAAGTTACGTTTTTCACTCTAAATTACATAATTAATTAATCTCCATCAGTAAACAGGACTCTGACTCTGTCACTGCGGGGACGGAGGCTGTTTCCTGCGGGAAAGTTCCCTGAAGTCTGTCAGGAGGGCTGACCGTCACCGTGACAACAGTAACTACAACAACACAACACCTGGTGAGTTAAAGTTTTTTGCCACTGACAGACGCTGTTTTATGGGCAGAAATGTGACAAAGAGTCGGGAGGACAGACAGGAGGACGGACAGGAGGACAGACAGGAGGACAGACAGGAGGACAGACAGGAGGACAGACAGGAGGACGGACAGGAGGACGGACAGGAGGACGGACAGAAGGACAGACAGGAGGACAGACAGGAGGACGGACAGGAGGACGGACAAGAGGACAGACAGGAGGACGGACAGGAGGACAGACAGGAGGACGGACAGGAGGACGGACAGGAGGACGGACAGGAGGACAGACAGGAGGACAGACAGGAGGACGGACAGGAGGACGGACAGGAGGACGGACAGGAGGACGGACAAGAGGACAGACGCCCACGTACAAATACGTTTTTTTCCCCTCATATAAGTTACATAGACAGCTACAATTACTACGTTACTTTTGTTTGTAACATTTAATCGTGAGATTAGTCAACTAATCGAAAAAATAATCGCTAGATTAGTCGTTTGAAAATGAATAATTTGGGACAGCTCTACTATAAATATAAAGAGCTAGTGAAGACTACACTGGAAACGTTTGAGTCTCTCAAAGCTTCTTCTTCTTCCACAACAGCATCTTTGATGATGACATGGGAACAATAGATCCGTTTCTCCACAGAGCGGGTTTAACCACAAACATCAGTTTATCTGTGACTTCGTTTCTGGGTGTGAATCCAAACAAAGTGCTGGAGAAAAGCAAGAACTGTCCTTTTAGCAGGAGCCGGTCTGAGTGTTGGAGGTGGTTTCAGATGACTCGCCTGAGGCCAAAGGAGGAAACAGGAGAGTTGTGATCATCAAAGGGACTCCTCCTCCTCCTCCTCCCAGCAGCCCCTGCTCCCGTCACTTCCTGCTCTCAGACCACAGCTCTCTCTGCCTTCATGTGGTTTTGGCTCAGATTGTGGTTTTTGTCCTAAAACCAGCAGCAGTGGTCGCCGCTCTGCTGCCGGACACATACCAAACATGATTACTGAGAAGAGAGCAGAGGAATGTGAGCAAAGGCTGCTGGGAGATCAGACAACACCTCACACAGAGATATTATTCTAAAGCTTTTTGTTTTCAGACTGAGATAACTTTCTGATGTCTGATTTAAAACAATACTTTTTTAGAGCTTTGGAATATTAAATCCTTCCCCTCTGCTCACCTCTGAGCCTTTCTGACCCTCAGGTGTGCAGAAACTTCAGGTCAGGTATTCTTCAACTATTCATGTGGCTCATTTAATAAAACGCGCCTCATCTTCTAACGTTTTGTTCCAGGTGACGAGTAGTCGAACATTGATTCAGTTCACAAACTAGTTGGCAGTTTATTTTCTGTTGAATGTGTATCAGTTAATCGATGATGCTTTCAGCCTCGGCACGGAACAAAAACCAGCTCAACGCTTCAGCGACCAACACGTCCTGATGCTGCCACACCAACACGTCCTCACAGCTTCAGCCAACACATCGTCTGACGAGGACAAACTACCTCCAGTCAAATACAGTCTTCAGATGATTCTACAGTTAACTGTGACAGTGAGTCCAAAGTGTCTCCTGTCTGTGTCCAGCTGTCCGTCTGCTGTTCAGCAGAAGAACCTCGTATTCAACACTGAAACCACAAAGTTCAGTAAAATAAACATCTCCAAACAACTGAATGATGTCAGACGTAAGCACAGTTTCAGTGTCTGCTGTGAAGTGAACATTTGCTTATTTATGGAACTGAATTCTAATTCGACTGTTTTATTAAAATATCTGTTTCAGGTTATTATCAAGTGTTTGTTTGACCAAAATAACATTCTGCTTTTAATCTTTAAAGGCTCGTTGTTATTGATAATTGTGTGATAGCTTTTATCATAACACAGAGAAAGAGATGTTATTGCACCTTTTGCAGCCATATTATTAAATCACTATTTCAAGATATCAATTTATTTTCTGTCTGTTGAATGAACTCCCATAGAATGATAATCATTTCAGCAGAATGTTCAGGATCAATTCTATAGTTAAACTTCATCACAGTTGACGTGTTGAGACAAGTTTACAAGTTTCCGTTAGAAATCAATCATCTAATTCATGCAGATATTGATTTTCCATTTGGAAGCTAATTGGTTCAGTTCCGGACTGAAGCACATTTTAGCAGCTGCCTCTGATCTCCGGTGACAGCCAGCCTTCCAACACACCAACAGGTACTTACAGCAGGAGAGTAAAGCTGAATGCTGTCAGGATGATCTGAGAGAGTTTCAACTCTGTCAAATGATTTTCACACAAATAAAGTGAAACCAAACATCCGTGCGTTCTAAAATCTGATTTCTGAGCCAGTAGACCAGATTTGTTCTGTGTGAATTCAGTGTTATGGTCCTTATAGAGTGTAAGGAGCGTGTTGTTGTTGACTAATCTGATTATCCTCAGTCTTGTTGTGGAATGTGACTAAAGTTTACAACACTGAGCGGCTTCAACACTGATTACAGAGAAAACCCCTGAATTGTTCCCAGATGGCAGCACGTCCGTCCTGTCAGACACAAATGAAAAGCAAACGGCCTCACAGCAGAAAACAAACCAATCAGAGGAGGAGGAGGAGGAGAAGGAGGGGGGGAGGAGAAGGAGGGGGGAGGAGGAGGAGGAGGGGGGAGGAGGAGGAAGCAGAGGTGCCTACCTTAGTACCAACTGTTATATCTTGGTGGACACTGCTGTGAAGAAAAGACAGCGTGTTAGAAGCAGCAGGGAGAGAAACTCAAAACAACAAAGCCAAAAAAAGGTGAAAGAGATGCTGCCTGAGGAGACGAGCGCAGGGAGAAGAAACCCAGCAGAGGAGACACCAGCTGATCCACACACAGAAAAGTTTGGTTCATGTCCTGGTTAGCTGCAGCTAACTGTTGGTTATTCCTGCAGTCATTGATTAGTCTCTAAAATGGTGGAAAATGTTGATCCGTGTTTCGTCCAAAACCCAAAGACCTTCAGTTTTCTGTCCCAGAGGAAAGAAACCAGAACACATGACTGCTGTCAGATGAGTGTCAGTGAGGCAGACTGAGGACAAACTTCACATTAAACTGATGATCTCTACAGGAACGTCAGTACGCCACTCTATTTCTGTCCATCCAGACACAGCTGAGGACTCACACACACTTCCTGCATCATCATCCATCACCCAGTCAGAGAACACCAACAATCACACATGACCAGTCGTCATCATCATCATCATCGTCGCAGCTGGAGCAGAGCTGAAGCTGACGAACACTTTCAGTTAAATGTCCATAATAAACACAAAACCCCAAACATCCAGAAGCCAAAACAACATATTCAAACCCGAGTAGAAAGACACAACACTAAAATATTATATTACTAGTCAGAAACACACGCGGTGGAGTAAAAGTACAACAACTTGTGTCAATGTAGAAGAAAAAACAAAGTGTTTCAGGTCATTTTTACATCGTATGGGAACCTGAACTGAATCATTTGGTACCAGTTACCCACGTCCTGCTGCTCATCCACTTTTCATTTGTTCTATTTCCTGTTTTGTCCCCCAACTTCCTGTCTTTACTGCTGCGATGGTAAATACAAGTAAAACCAGTCTGGTCCACACAGCCTGCAAACATTTGGCAAATTTGGGAAATTCCACACTTACAGTGGTCATGTGACCTGAGATCACCAGAGAATAAAGATCACTGATCATCAGGAGGATATTTTACATGATAAATCAAACATCTATTCATTTATATATAGATATAGATATCTATATAGATGTATACATATAGAGAAATCTCCTTTGTGTTGTTTTTGCATGTCCTGTATGAAATCATGACAGCAGGAAGTGGAGTCCAAAAAGTTACATCAGGTCACTAAATACAACCAGCCAGCACCTGGGAGGTAAAAACCTTTAATTTCAAATAATTTTCCAGTTTTGCTTGGAGGGCCACATTAGTGCGTCTACTCCGTCTGTCTGTCTGTCTGTCCTCTGGTGAAAGTGACTGTGGAAGACAACCAGGCGTCACTGCGTCCTGACAGCAGCGTCTCACTGGGTTCAGATGGAGGATGATGACTCGATATAAACAGTTTGGTGCAATGTCGGGTCTGATAACTCAGGACCGTCCGTTAAAAACAACAGACAACGATCAGAAACAGTCGCTTGAAAGCTGCGAGACAAAACAACAACCTTTTCTGTGTGACGGCAGAGAGGCCAGACGCCGTTTTAATGATAAGAAGAAATAAACCCACTTCAGCTCAAACTGTTCCTGGTGGAGCTGCAGGGATTTAATGTGTGGTTCTGTTCAGTGGACCTGCTGTTCACTGACTAAAATGACTGTCAGGGTTAAAATGAATAAATTAATACTGAATCAGTGAAGTAATTATTTTGCAATGAATTCACTGAGTGTGTACCAACTGGACAGGGTCTCTATTCTAGTAGATAAGTAAAGAGTCTGTACATGTGAAAGTGACTCCATGCAGCTCAGAGCTGGACAGAAAGTCTTCCACACAAGCGTAACACTTCAAACAAATGACAAACCGGCTGGTCAGGCTGAAGCTGCTGTGACTGTATAGACAGTAAACCAGCTGGAAGAGGACCCCTCAGGGCGTGAATGAGCCCTGACAAAGCACAAATATTCACAACAGGAACTCAATCGTCTCACAGTCTCCAGCTCCTGACTGCATGCTACATGATATCTATCGGTGTAAAAGTTAGAAAGCACATTAAACATGATTACTATTTTCAAAGATGCACTAAAACAAACTGCAGATATGCTTACTGACACAATAACAACACATATGTCAATCACACAGTTATTAATGGGAAATTAACAAGTCAGTTTGATCATCAACATGAACCTTTAACAGCTGCAGGACAAACTGGCGTCCGGCTCATGTTTCCTCACCTTCCTGCTAACAATGGAGTTCTGTTTGACACAGTTCTGACTGTTAAATGACAACTACAATTACACAATAACAATTATAATGACAGCTATAATATTATGTTACTCAATCTCAGCTTGATTCAACGTGAAACAGGGCCTGTAATCTAAATTGCACCGTTAACATTTGAGACCAAGTTACTTTTAATTCCTTCTAACCAAAGAAGAACGTCCTGCAGATCTCCATTTAAAATAATGGCCATTTTAAAGCAGCCATCTAATGCTTAACACAGCAAACCTTTTCCACCATGACTCTAACACACCATGATACCGTGATTAAAATTAATAAATAAATAAAAAAAATCGCGCCAAAAAGTCAAGTTGACCTAAAATCTGAGTCATTTAAGTCTGAATGATACATTTTCAGATAGTAACACTAACTGATCGTTTTCGAGCAAGTAAAACTGAATTCCATATGGAATTCCGTCATTTTTATGTTTTCTTACAAATCTTCATAACCACCGACTTCTAAAAACATGACTGAAACATCTTTAACAAATGATCCGGGGGAATTAGTCAATTCGGCGCACATTAAACACACGAAGTTACGTCAGTTCATACACAATCTAAACTTTTACAAGCGACTCTCCGGCAAAATACACCAGTGGGCGTGAGAACATCGTAAAGCTGGACTTGAAGTTCTGTACGTTGCTTAGTTATTCTTTCCACAACATGTGAATCAATCAGATCTAAACGTTGAATGTTTTGTGTTAAAGAAAAGGTGTTTTCTCAGGTAAATGAGGCCACATTAACTGCCATGTTGTGTTAATGGAGTTAGGTGTGGAGCCCGCAGAGAATGGCCCGTTCCGAGGCTAACACTGCAGCTAGCGTTGCTAGCTTAGCTTCCTGTTACTACCACAAACACAACTTTACCGACAGCTACGTTTGCAACAAGAGCACCAGCAGCTGTGTGGAAAAAACATTATCCGGCGACATATTGAGATTTTTCTCTCTCAGATGTAAGTTAAACCACCACAAACTGAATTTAATTTGAGTGTACACGTAAGTCGATGGGATAACTCACCCGTCCATTGCACAACACGGAACTACGGAGCAACAGGTTCCAGCCAGCGGCCAGCAGGATACCCCAACCACCGCGGCTGGAAACTGACAAAATGGCGTCCGGCTGGAGGAGCTCCCTGATTGGACAGTTAGCAACATTTGTGGGCGTTACAGATCAGATCCAGATGCTGATTGGCTGATTGGAAGGGGGCGCAACAAAGCCCTGAGCTTACAGAGATCAGAGATTGTCTATGAGTAAGATTCACGTCTCGATGTAGAAAATCAGACGCGCGTCTCACGGCGGGTTAGTGGGCGTTGTCCCATGAAAACAGTCCCGGTCCAACAGGGACACGACGATCCACGGGTCCAAGTGTGTTCCGACCAGTTGAGAATATTTAAAATGCTCATAATGAGGAGGACTATCACGATATTACTTTAGATGTACATTTATAACATATCGTAACAGCACATTAAAGTCCACAGTAATGACGTGTTCATATTTTGTGCCACAGGCTCAAAATGTGAGACTCATAATTCTGGTTCCGAGCTGCTTTGGTTCTGTGCTGACATGTTGTATTTCTCACTGTGTGCCTTAGTTCTTAATAAGAAAGCGAATGCTGTTTACTTATAACAGGATGCCACTTAAAACAACTGCAGACAAATCAAACATCACACAGCGTATTGAAAAAGACATGGAAGACATGCTCTTAGGATGAGAAATAAAAGAAACCATACATATATACAAAGAACACGTGTGTGAGGGAACTAACCAAAATATACTAAAGTTACCCAACAATAGAAGATATTAGCTGAAGATACCAGGACATCACACCGGCTGACCTGAGGAGCCTCTGCAGATGACACTGAGTTAGAAGTTTGGTTAAAGTTTAAGGATTTTAGAATGAACTCAAATAAACTTCTTTTGTCTACAAATGTTTTACTGTCAGCAGAGGATGCAGCAGCAGCAGCAGCGACAGCCTGCTCCCACACATGCAGGATCAGGTTCACTGTGCCCTGAAGCTGCAGCAGAGAACACCAAGAGTCAGACAACAGAACTGTCCTCTGACTGAAGCTGCAGAGCTGCATGATGATCAGGGATTGAACCTGTGGCTGCTCAGGTACAGGACAGTGTGACAGTGTGTGAGCAGCTTCCTGTCCGACCATCTGTCTGCTGGACTCAGTTTCATGTGACACGCTGATAAATAATTCCTCCACACGCTGCTTTAAAGGAGATTACTTTGTGTGTTGGAAGATGATCCTGCTGCTCACACATGAATAATTCAACTCACACACACACACACACACACACACGCACACACACACACACACACACACACACACACACACACACACACGCACACACACACACACACACACACACACACACACACACACACACACACACACACACACACACAGACACACACACACACAGTACTTTTCCTCTACAGTCTAATTCAATGTTTCTTGTATTTAAAATACTAAACCATCTGTCCTGTTAAAAGTGTGGACTCTGAATGAATTATTTGTAAAGTTGACATGTGACCTTTTAAATCATATATTGTTAAGTTTGGAGAAACAATAACGCTTTTGGAGAATTATTATGTTGATTTTCTCACAGTTTGAGTTTAAATCAGTTTGGCATTAGTTCTTCAAAATGTTCGTTTGATTGGTGAAACTCAGCGCCGACTCTCCTTTTCATTTGATGGCCTGTTTAGCATTTGTCTTTGTGTATTCTATTTTCTTTTCAGTTTATTTTTTTTTATCGACATTTTATTTTCTGGTTGCACTATTTTGATGCACAGTCTACAGAGTGGTGCTTGTACAAGTGCATGATAAATAAACCTTTGCATCTTGAAATGTTGTTTATGTCGGTCAACTCGTGTTATTTAAAGGTCGTTAGGCTACAACACGTGAACTTAAAGACTCTCCGCCTTTATGCAATATGTGCATTAAAATAAAAAACTGATTCACAAGCTTACAAATTAAAACAATACAAAAAGTTGTAAAAGTGTGTTCCTGCTCCGTCCTGTGGGGGCGCTGTGGAGCGTCAGTCAGTTTATCTGACGACACAAGAAGGACAAGAGTAAGACACGAAACGAAGCGACACGTCATTGGTCAGATTCGCTCCAACAGCGGTTTCTATTGGCTGGTTGAGTTGCCCCGCCAGTGGAGCGTAGAAACAGCGCCACAATCAAACAGCGTTGCTCCTGCGGACGTTCTGCTGTCAGATTTGGACAAATAAATTCAGATAAACCGAAATATTCTCGTGTCACAAAGCTGGTGACTTTATGAGACGTTGAGCTTTCGGCCGACAGACTCGAGCTTCGTTAAACTAAAGAAGCTAACAAGGGGAACTGATGAGGTCCGATCGGGAAGCTAACGTGGCTAACGGTAGCGGGTGTTAGCTGAACTCACCGCGGTGTTATCAGCTTCAGTTACCGGTTAAAGTTCCACCCTGTCGGCCACAGCGGGGATGAGCTGCCCGGTGAAGCTCCAGGCGCTGCCGGCCGGAGTGTTCGAAGCGGTTTTAACTCCAGAGAATCTGAGAGGAAGGTGAGTTAATGTCAGCAGACATGGTTCAACTCAACACCGGCTGTGTGTGTCATGGCTACTGTGTGTGTGTGTGTGTGTGTGTGTGTGTGTGTGTGTGTGTGTGTGTGTGTGTGTGTGTGTGTAGTAAAGGGCTGCAGGTTTGTGCACTGAACTCTTTGCCTTGAATGTACTTTTGCATTGCAGGTCGCAGAGTCATTGGACTGTAACATAACACGAACACATCAGAACCAGACCAGAGTCTGTGTGGATTTAATGTGTTGTCATGTTTAATGCGCGCGATTCTTTGCATTGTATGATTAGATGAGTTGTTATTGATCCTCAGAGGAGAAACTGAGGCAGCACAGGGACAGAAAGGAGATCAGAAGAACAGATTGTAAGGTAAAAGGAGGTAATTAGAAATACATCAAACAGAAGAGAAACACAGCAGCAGTTAGTGTGATGATCGGTTAGACTGTTAGAAACAGCTGCTGTTAGTTATGTTTTTAATGGCTTAATGTGAAGCCATTCTTCAATTTAACGTCTCTTTTTTAAAGCTTCTTAATTTAGTTCTTGAAAAATATTTTGCTATGTCATCTTATTTCCATCTAATGTGATGAAGGGTCCCCGCTCCGGCCTGACGCTCCGGCCTGGCTCATCACGCAGTGGAAACGCACAAACTTTCCTGGGATTGTAGATGTGTAATTAATCTTTTTTCTTGATATCTTTAAGGGGGAATTGGTCAAAGTTTTAGACATCAGAAAGAAAATAATCGTCATCTGTGTGATATAAAGAATAAAGTAAATTTTCCTGGTGAGAGGAAATGTTTCATTAACACCTCTTTATCGTTTGTGTCTTCTCAGAAGCTCAATGAACTCTCTCACTCCGCTGAGTTTCCCCAGATCTAGATCAGCTCTGTGGGACAGCAGCCCTGCAGGAGAGAAGCTCCGCCTCCACCTCTGCTTGCACAGGTAAACACATGAACACAGACACACACACACACACACACACACACACCTGCTCTGAGCAGAGATAAAGTGCGTGTGTTCTGCAGGAAGCCTCGGTTGGTGCTGTTGGAGAAAGCTCTGCGTCTGGCTCAGCGTCACGCCCGTCACAGCAGCAAGCCCCGCCTCCACTGTTTCTTCCTGGGATCAGTGTCTGTGGACGCAGGTCAGAGTTCACCCTCATCACCCTCATCACCCTCACACAGTAGGAGAATCCGGTTGAACATACACTCGTATTTACTGTTGTGTGTGTGCTGCTGTTGTCCAGATGAGGAGGGTGTCACTGTGACTCTGGACCGGTTCGATCCGGGTCGGGAACAGGCCAGAGCCTCAGGCCGGGTTCCCTCTGCTCTGCTGCCAGGGGACGTCCTGGTTTCCTGTTTGTTCTCCTCACAGACTGACACTTCACTTGAGGCTATCGTCCAATCAGAGGCTGAACTACATCACTGCTTCAAGGTGAGTCACACCTGCAGCTCTGAGGTCAGCATCAGTCTGGAGGTGTGATTGGTCTGTTAGGGTCCTCATGTGTCTGATGGGAAGAAGTACTTTGAGAGCTTTACTTCTCTATGTTCAGTAGCTCTGTTTTCTGTTGTCATGGCAACCTCTCTACAACGTCACAGACAGCTGATTTTTCTCAGCTTTTCCAAAACATCCTGCTGCTTTTTGTCCTTTTACCAGACGATGCTGGTATCATTTTAGAATAATATCGTAATTGTTCACCACAATTTCAAACTATTTTGACATCAAGGTTTAATTTAAAACTGCTGGCGACAAGAATTAATTGAGTTCTAAGGTCATTAAGGTCAGTCCAATGGCAGGTTCAACGGTTTGAAGAAGCTAATCTGTCTTTCTGTCTTTCTGTGTGGCTGTCTGTCTGTCTGTCTGTCTGTCTGTCTGTCTGTCTGTCTGTGTGACTGACTGTCTGTCTGTGTGACTGACTGTCTGTCTGTGTGACTGACTGTCTGTCTGTCTGTGTCTCAGGCGTTGCAGCAGTTTTTGAGCAGCAGACAGACTCTGGATCTGTCTCAGCTGATAAAGGTCAGAGGTCATGTTGCCTGCTCTCAGCAGTCTGACGCTGCAGCATTCAGCCTCAGCTGGTCGTCCGTCTGTCCATCGGTTGGCGTGGACGTTCAGCCGGTCCGAGCCGTCCCCATCATCCCCACCGCTCTGCTGAGGAGTCTGACCAGCATCAACAGACCGCCGCCGCACGCTGCCAGCCGACAGAGAGGGTGAGAAGACGTTCCCCTCTGAGATGAGACAGGACTGTTCTGACGGCTCGACTTCATATCTGATGTGTTCGTGTTGTTTTCAGGTTTCTGACGATGGATCAGACCAGAAAACTGCTTCTGCTGCTGGAGTCTGATCCTAAAGCCTCCAACCTGCCGCTGGTCGGGCTGTAAGTCTGACGGTGTTGATTCATTACAGAACAGTCTGAAACACAACAAAGATATCTTTTAGTATTTCTGTCTCTGATCATCAGTCTGTGTGTGTTGCTGCTGCACAAGCTTGCCCAGTGCATATACAAACATCTTTCCTTCAGGCCGACACAGACTGCTTCTTTTCTCCCTCCTTGACTTTAGCAAACTGATCTAATTCACTGCCAGTGAAACATGAATGTTTCTCTTTCTCTTACTAACTGCTGTTAGTAACCGCTTGTGTTAACTTCCTGTACTTCCTGTTATGTGACAGCTGGCTGAGTGGAGTCACACACGTCTACAACCCTCAGGTGTGGGCCTGGTGTCTGAGGTTCCTGTTTAGCTCCGCCCTTAAGGACAGGTGAGTTTCCTGTTGGAGGACCTGTTGTTGTTCAGGTGACTGTCGTTCTGGTGTCACTGGCTGTTTTCGTGTGTTTCAGAGTTTTATCAGAGAGTGGCTGCTTCCTGCTCGTCCTGTTCGGTTCCACACACAGCGCTCCTCAGTTCTTCCAGTGTCGAGGACCAGGACCTAGATTAATACCTGGACAAGGACCACAGCTGGACTACCAGCTGCTCACAGCCGCCCAGTGTGTCACACTGTACCAGGTAACAACACACCTGACACCACAGGAATATCAGGAGCACTGAATCAGTTGAACTTTCCCTCCTCAATGTGGACTGATGTGGACCCTCAGCAGGTGGTGTCAGTAGAGGGTCAGACTCTGCAGTGTGAGCTGGGCTCAGAGGATCACAGCGGACAGCTGGAGGTCTTCAGAGAGGCTCGGAGCTCCTTCAACAGGTACCAGAGTTTAAAGGAACAGTCCAACATTTACTGAACCGTCCTGTCTGAAACTGTATGAACTCCATCCGGATCTGAACCGCCCTCTCTGTCCTCAGCTCTGTCCCCCCAGCTGCAGGTCTGTCTGTCAGCGATCAGGACTCTGGAGTGGAGGATGAGGATCTGTCTCCACGCCCGTCCCCGAGCCCCCACCTGCCTGCTCAGCAGGTCAGTCACAGCTCCAGTCAGAAATGCTAACTGTGCAGCAGACAGCATGTTCCTATGGCTTTCAACTGTTTGAAGCTCTGTGACATCATCATCGTGTCACCACAGACGGCCAATAGCAGCAGGACAGCGGGGTACCTGTGTTCACCTGCAGCTGTGTTCTGTTTCAGGCCCGCCGAGTCCAGCCGTCTGTCCCTGAACTCTCTCTGCTGATCGACAGCAGCTTCTCCTCCAATCACAACGCTTGGCAGGACCCTGACCCCGCCCACAGACCTCCTGCTCCTCCTGCTCCTGCTTCTGCTCCTGCTGACAGGACATCTGCTCCTCCAACTGGAAACACCACCACCTCCTCCTCAGTTCCCAAACCACAGCCTCCTCCTGCTCCTCACCTCCACAGCACCCCCAACACCAACCTGCAGCAGCCCTGCACCTGCTGCTCCACCCATACCTACAACTGCACCTCCATCTTCTCCTCCACAGGACTCCACCCTGCTGCTGCATCCAGCCATCAGCGCACACCTCCTCCTCCCTCCAGCCTCTACCCTTCTCTTCCTCACTCCCATTACCACACTCCTCCTCCCTCCAGCAACCATCTATCTATTCCTGTTCCTCCTTCCTCCACTCGCAGCACTCCTCTGTCCACCCACCACCAAACTCCTCCTCCTCCTCCCTCCCATCGCCAAACTCCTCCTCCTCCCTCCCATCCACCTCACTCCAGTTTCCATCCATCTTCAGCCCCTCCTTCCTCCACTCGCAGTACTCCGTCGTCCTCCCATCACACTCCTCCTCCCTTCTCCAACCTCCCACCTGCCCCGTCAGCTCCTGCCCCCTTTCACAGCTCCTCCTCTCCGCTCTCCAGCCACCACCACACTTCTCCTCCCACCACTCATTTCTCTGGTCTTCCTCCCTCCACCCTCGTCCCACCTCCTCCCTGTCCCTGCAGCCACCCTCCTGCTGTCCCATGGTGCGGTGACTCCCCCTCTCCTCACCCCTCCCGTCCAGCAGCAGGAGCAGACCCTGCTTCTCCCCCCTGGTTTCTCCGTCCCTCCAACTGTCTGAATCAGTGCTGTGATCAGGTGGGCGGAGTCACACCGACAGACACCTACCAGCTCCTTCTCCATCAGGACCGACAGCTCCGCCTCCTGCAGGCTCAGGTGAGATCACCGATGATGTAGATGTTATCTGAGGAGGCTGCTGATTGGTTACAGGAGTCTCATGGTGTTTGATCTGACATATGCAGGTCCAGATGCTGCTGGAGGCTCAGGGGAAACTTCAGTCCTCCAGTCGGCAGGTCGACACTCAGACACCGAGGAGCACAGCCAGCATCGCTGTGGGGACAGGTGAGACTGATGGGGTGGGTGAGACTGATGGGGTGGGTGAGACTGATGGGGCGGGTGAGACTGATGGGGTGGGTGAGACTGATGGGGTGGGTGAGACTGATGGTGTGGGTGAGACTGATGGGGTGGGTGAGACTGATGGGGCGGGTGAGACTGATGGGGCGGGTGAGACTGATGGGGCGGGTGAGACTGATGGGGCGGGTGAGACTGACAGGGCGGGTGAGACTGACGGGGTGAGACTGACGGGGCGGGTGAGACTGACGGGGTGAGACTGACGGGGCGGGTGAGACTGACGGGGTGAGACTGACGGGGTGAGACTGATGGGGTGGGTGAGACTGATGGGGTGAGACTGACGGTGCGGGTGAGACTGACGGGTGATGTGAACAGGTGTAATCCAGGATCACATAATGTTTAAGATCTCCTTCTCTGGTTTCCAGGTGCCAGTCTGTTCTGGGGGGATCCTGTCCAGCCCCTCCCTCATCAGGAGGTACAGGCTCCTCCCCTCTCCTCCACCACACCTCCCCCCTCACCCTCTCACAATCCCTGCTCCCCCTGCAGACCCTCTTCACATGCTGACCTGTCCATCATCAGGCCCATGGGTGGAGCTGAAGATGGTGACATCACAGTTCAGGAGGCTGCTGTGTCCCCGTCCCATCAATTCAGGTGAGACTCTGCTGACTCCAGACCTTGACTCTGACTCTGTCTCTGTCTCTGTCTCTGACTCTGTCTCTGACTCTGTCTCTGACTCTGTCTCTGACTCTGACTCTGTCTCTGTCTCTGACTCTGACTCTGTCTCTGTCTCTGACTCTGACTCTGTCTCTGTCTCTGACTCTGACTCTGACTCTGTCTCTGTCTCTGACTCTGTCTCTGACTCTGTCTCTGTCTCTGACTCTGTCTCTGACTCTGACTCTGTCTCTGTCTCTGACTCTGTCTCTGACTCTGTCTCTGTCTCTGACTCTGACTCTGTCTCTGTCTCTGACTCTGACTCTGACTCTGTCTCTGACTCTGTCTCTGACTCTGTCTCTGACTCTGTCTCTGACTCTGTCTCTGTCTCTGTCTCTGACTCTGACTCTGACTCTGACTCTGTCTCTGACTCTGACTCTGTCTCTGACTCTGTCTCTGACTCTGACTCTGTCTCTGTCTCTGACTCTGACTCTGACTCTGTCTCTGACTCTGTCTCTGTCTCTGACTCTGTCTCTGACTCTGTCTCTGACTCTGTCTCTGTCTCTGTCTCTGTCTCTGACTCTGACTCTGTCTCTGACTCTGTCTCTGACTCTGTCTCTGTCTCTGACTCTGTCTCTGTCTCTGTCTCTGTCTCTGACTCTGTCTCTGACTCTGACTCTGTCACTGTCTCTGACTCTGTCTCTGACTCTGTCTCTGTCTCTGTCTCTGACTCTGACTCTGTCTCTGTCTCTGTCTCTGACTCTGTCTCTGACTCTGACTCTGTCACTGTCTCTGACTCTGTCTCTGTCTCTGACTCTCTCTCTGACTCTGTCTCTGTCTCTGACTCTGTCTCTGACTCTGACTCTGTCTCTGTCTCTGACTCTGTCTCTGACTCTGTCTCTGTCTCTGACTCTGACTCTGTCTCTGTCTCTGACTCTGACTCTGTCTCTGACTCTGTCTCTGACTCTGACTCTGACTCTGACTCTGTCTCTGACTCTGTCTCTGTCTCTGACTCTGACTCTGACTCTGTCTCTGACTCTGACTCTGTCTCTGACTCTCTCTCTGACTCTGACTCTGTCTCTGACTCTGTCTCTGACTCTGACTCTGACTCTGTCTCTGACTCTGTCTCTGACTCTGACTCTGACTCTGTCTCTGTCTCTGACTCTGTCTCTGTCTCTGACTCTGTCTCTGACTCTGTCTCTGACTCTGACTCTGACTCTGTCTCTGTCTCTGTCTCTGACTCTGACTCTGTCTCTGACTCTGACTCTGGCTCTGACTCTGACTCTGTCTCTGTCTCTGACTCTGTCTCTGACTCTGTCTCTGACTCTGTCTCTGTCTCTGTCTCTGTCTCTGACTCTGTCTCTGACTCTGACTCTGTCTCTGTCTCTGTCTCTGACTCTGTCTCTGACTCTGTCTCTGTCTCTGACTCTGACTCTGACTCTGTCTCTGACTCTGTCTCTGTCTCTGACTCTGACTCTGACTCTGTCTCTGTCTCTGACTCTGTCTCTGACTCTGTCTCTGTCTCTGACTCTGACTCTGACTCTGTCTCTGTCTCTGTCTCTGACTCTGTCTCTGTCTCTGACTCTCTCTCTGACTCTGACTCTGTCTCTGACTCTGTCTCTGACTCTGTCTCTGACTCTGTCTCTGACTCTGACTCTGTCTCTGACTCTGTCTCTGTCTCTGACTCTGACTCTGTCTCTGACTCTGACTCTGACTCTGTCACTGTCTCTGACTCTGACTCTGTCTCTGTCTCTGACTCTCTCTCTGACTCTGTCTCTGTCTCTGACTCTGTCTCTGACTCTGTCTCTGACTCTGTCTCTCTCTCTGACTCTGACTCTGTCTCTGACTCTGTCTCTGACTCTGTCTCTGACTCTGACTCTGACTCTGTCTCTGTCTCTGACTCTGTCTCTGACTCTGTCTCTGACTCTGACTCTGACTCTGTCTCTGACTCTGTCTCTGTCTCTGTCTCTGTCTCTGACTCTGTCTCTGTCTCTGACTCTCTCTCTGACTCTGTCTCTGTCTCTGACTCTGTCTCTGACTCTGTCTCTGACTCTGACTCTGACTCTGACTCTGACTCTGTCTCTGACTCTGACTCTGACTCTGACTCTGTCTCTGACTCTGACTCTGTCTCTGACTCTGACTCTGTCTCTGACTCTGACTCTCTCTCTGACTCTGTCTCTGTCTCTGACTCTGTCTCTGACTCTGTCTCTGACTCTGACTCTGACTCTGACTCTGTCTCTGACTCTGTCTCTGTCTCTGTCTCTGTCTCTGACTCTGTCTCTGTCTCTGACTCTCTCTCTGACTCTGTCTCTGTCTCTGACTCTGTCTCTGACTCTGTCTCTGACTCTGACTCTGTCACTGTCACTGTCACTGTCTCTGACTCTGACTCTGTCTCTGTCTCTGACTCTCTCTCTGACTCTGTCTCTGACTCTGTCTCTGACTCTGACTCTGACTCTGACTCTGACTCTGTCTCTGACTCTGACTCTGACTCTGACTCTGTCTCTGTCTCTGACTCTGACTCTGACTCTGTCTCTGACTCTGTCTCTGACTCTGTCTCTGTCTCTGTCTCTGACTCTGACTCTGGGTGTTTTTTGTTAACAGTGGTGTTCAGAGTCCAGTCCTGGGGGAGAGCGTCAGTATGTACCAGCCTGCAGAGGACCAGAACTTCTACGAGAACCTGATGGTAACAACATGGAGGCTCGATGAACTTGTGACACATTGAAAGTGTTGACTTCAAATAAGGACATCTTTGTCTCCTCAGAATCAGCTGACCAGTCGTCTTCAGGAGTCAGACAGCAGACAGGAAGTGGAGGAGGAGGAGCCCAGGAGGAGGAGCCTGTCTGTGGCTGTGGACCGCTCCCAGTCCTCCCAGTCCTCCCGGTCCTCCCAGTCCTCCAAGTCCTCATCGTCGTCCAGGAGGAAGCAGCAGAGTGCTGGAGACCCGGTGGTCAGCGCCACTCTGAGGCAGCTGCAGCAGCTCGGAGTCGACGTGGACAAAGAAGACCTGACGGAGTCTGACAGAAGGATCCAGCAGACGGTGGAGAGCAGCAGGTACTGACTCACCTGGTCACCTCTCTCTGCATCTTTCTTTTCCTGTTCCACTGTTCTATGACTCTTCAGTTTCCACCACACACCTTGTTTCTTTCGCCACACTGCTTTACAGAGTTGAGGTGAAGTTGTGAGCGCCCTCTGCTGGACAAGCTGTCAGAGACTCTGCTTTCTGAAGGAACTCAACCCCACTCTGATGTTTTTGTGCTGATATTTACAATCACTGATCAGCTGATATCTGTGTGTGTTTGTGTGTGTTGTCAGCACTCTGGCGAGCATCAACCCGGCGGCGGTCCTGTCCAGACTGAGCGTGTCCGATCCATCCATCAGTTCTCTGTTCCCGGGGGAAAGTGTGGATCTGAGTTTGGAG
>NC_044197.1:550377-563282 GCF_900880675.1 Sparus aurata | reverse complement strand
GGAGCAGCTGAGCTCCTGATGGGTTTGATAAAATCATCGTCAGTCAGACAAACAGGAAAACATGAGTTCATCCTGAATGGATCCTCTGATTCACTGTGACCCAGGTGAAGCGGACTGGACCTTTATTCTGTTTGACCCGCACACACTTGAGAGTGAAACCGTTTGTGATGCTCAGAAATCATTTTACAGCTTCGTTTGTCTGTTTATTATAAATCCTGAGCAGAAGTGAACCGGACTGTTCAGAGGAGAGAGAGAAGCTCAAAGTTCCCACGCTGTGTCTGACCCTGAAGTCACACATGTGCTTCTAATTACATCCAGTGTTCGTTTAATCGAGACTGTTTGAGTTTGTTTCTGAATCTTATCTTGATACTGTAGCAGTTAAATGGAGGATAATAACTGCAGTGTGACAGCAGAAACATTCAGAAACATAAAATAACTTTTTTATCCGTGTTTCACACTAATAAACATCAAAAGAACATACAACAGATTCTTCTGCTTCAGTTTAAAGTTTCACACTTTTACAGCAGATTCATAGAAAACAGTGACTTTCCTGCATTTTACAGGGAATTTCTGTCATTTTAAAAAAGTAGTAAACAAATCTGTATTTATCGACAGTAAATGTGTAAAAGCTGTTTTTGCAGTGACGCAGTCGTGAACTGGACTCATGTGAATCTCTGACACTTTGTTCTGATCCGATGTTCACTGTAACAGTCACAGTGTTCAGCTGCGTCAGTGTGTTTGGACATGTCGTCCATCAGAACCGAACCTGAGGCTCCTTAAGATCCAGCTATAAGTTCTAATGTTTGAGTCTCTGTTCTGTGACGTCCGCTCGTTAAATGTGAACATGTTCTGGTTTCTGTCCTCCATCTGTGGACAAGAAGAGACGTTAGAGGACCAAACACTGATCCATAATAATCATCAGTTTAATATGACACGTTTCATTTATCTGTAACATTCTGATGTCAGAGACAAACAGCTGGTGGCAGGTGGCCGTGATGTGTTCAGGTCCGACTCAGACAGTCAGACTCCTGGTTTGTGGCTTGATGTGTTGATGAGGCTCCTGAATGCACCGTCTGAGTGTCAGAGGACAGACGGAGTTGTTGGTTCACAGCAGCGTCTCCGGTCTCTCCCAGCAGAACGTGTCCGGCGTCTGTGATTTGGGATTCAGATGAAGTAAAGAACCAGTACGCGACTTCTGAGTGAGAGTGAAGCCGTGACGGGCCGAACCGCTCAGCTGAACCCGTTCAGCTGAACCCGCTCGGCTCTTTGTCTCTTTTAGGATGAAATTCAGACGATCGATCTGATTCTAAACATCATCATCGTCACCTCGTTGTCACCTCGTCATCTCCTGCGCATCAGCTGATCAAACCGTCTCGTCTGATCGATTGAGCGGATCATTAACTGTTTTTTGGCGTCCGTCGGTCCGTCTGTCTGCTCGGCTCTCTGCGCTGCTGGAGGAGAAAATGGCGGACGGTTTTTGTTCGGAATAAAAAACAGTAACGCACAGCTGCAGCCGCCATTTTGTTCTGCCTCTTAACTCCAAGGTCAGACCCCCCCGTCCCACACACACACACACACACACACACACACACACACACACACACCCCTCTGCCCCACATCCCACCCGTCCAGAGGAGCAGCCGGGCGTTACCTCAGCCGGGCGGAGACACGACGACCAAAATGAATTCATGAAAACAGACAGAAAAGTAAAAACACTTGATGATCAGACGATAAAACTTCTGTTAGTCTATTAAACACTGAAGTTTTATTGTGGCGGTGCATCAACCACAGGAAGCTGTGAGGTGCAATATCGTCTGAGGTGAAGTTTAAAATCAGACGTTTTTCACGTGAGGATGATGGTGGTGATGAAGATGAAGATGATGATGAAGATGAAGATGAAGATGATGGTGGTCTGATGAAGATGATGATGATGGTGGTGATGAAGATGAAGATGAAGATGATGATGATGATGATGAGGATGAGGATGGCAGCACTGCAGAGACCCGTTCACTGTAAACAGAATCAGAATCATCACAGCAACAGAAGGACAGAAATATTGTAATAAACAATAAAACAGTAAGAGAATAAAGTTAGAAACATAATACAAAGAGAACTCTCATATACCATCAAATAAAACTATATAACTAAACTATATATACCATCTAAACTAAATCACTAAAGTGTCAAGTAAAGAAGTAAAAGTTCAGCTTCAGTTTAATCAGGTTAAAAATGTTTTTGTATTATTGATCTGTGGTCAGAACACTGAGCGGATCAATGAGAGGTATTGATCATTATTTAGAGAGGAAATAAAAAATCGATTGAAATAATTCGATCAGGTTTTGAAAGTTTTTCTTTTTTCTTAATTAAATGTGTTCTGGTTCAGAGACGGTGTCCTCCAGTTTGTGTCTTCATCAGCTGTTTGTCCTCGACAGAAGGTCCGGTCCGGTCCGGTCCGGTCTGGTCCCTTCTGTCTCCGTCTTCTCTCTCTGGTTCTTACTGAACATTTGTTGAGCTGATGTTTGAACATCTGGTCTCAATCTGCAGCTCGGAGACGTCACTGAGCTGAAATCCAACGTCAGGCACTTTTCTAGTGTTCGTTAAAGAGAACAAACAGTCTGAGCTGTGATGTCACGTGTGACAAGCTGTGATGTCACCTGACGGGCTGTGATGTCACAGGACGAGCTGTGATGTCACAGGACGGGCTGTGATGTCACGTGTGACAAGCTGTGATGTCACGTGACGGGCTGTGATGTCACGTGTGACAAGCTGTGATGTCACCTGACGGGCTGTGAAGTCACGTGACGGGCTGTGATGTCGTGTGATGAGCTGTGATGTCACGTGACGGGCTGTGATGTCGTGTGACAGGCTGTGAAGTCACGTGACGGGCTGTGATGTCGTGTGACGAGCTGTGATGTCACGTGACGGGCTGTGATGTCGTGTGACGGGCTGTGATGTCGTGTGACGGGCTGTGATGTCGTGTGACGGGCTATGATGTCGTGTGACGAGCTGTGATGTCACGTGACGGGCTGTGATGTCGTGTGACAAGCTGTGATGTCGTGTGACAAGCTGTGATGTCACGTGACGGGCTGTGATGTCGTGTGACGGGCTGTGATGTCGTGTGACGGGCTGTGATGTCACGTGTGACAGGCTGTGATGTCGTGTGACAAGCTGTGATGTCGTGTGACAAGCTGTGATGTCACGTGACGGGCTGTGATGTCGTGTGACGGGCTGTGATGTCACGTGTGACAGGCTGTGATGTCGTGTGACAAGCTGTGATGTCACCTGACGGGCTGTGATGTCATGTGACAAGCTGTGATGTCGTGTGACGGGCTGTGATGTCACGTGTGACAAGCTGTGATGTCGTGTGACAAGCTGTGATGTCACGTGACGGGCTGTGATGTCGTGTGACAAGCTGTGATGTCGTGTGACAAGCTGTGATGTCACGTGACGGGCTGTGATGTCGTGTGACAAGCTGTGATGTCGTGTGACAAGCTGTGATGTCGTGTGACAAGCTGTGATGTCACGTGACGGGCTGTGATGTTGTGTGACGGGCTGTGATGTCACGTGTGACAGGCTGTGATGTCGTGTGACAAGCTGTGATGTCACCTGACGGGCTGTGATGTCATGTGACGAGCTGTGATGTCACGTGACGGGCAGTGATGTCAGGTGACGGGCTGTGATGTCACGTGACGGGCAGTGATGTCACGTGACGGGCAGTGATGTCACCTGACGGGCTGTGATGTCACGTGACGGGCAGTGATGTCACAGGACGGGCTGTGATGTCACGTGACGGGCTGTGATGTCGTGTGACGAGCTGTGATGTCACGTGACGGGCTGTGAAGTCACGTGACGGGCTGTGATGTCGTGTGACGAGCTGTGATGTCACGTGACGGGCTGTGATGTCGTGTGACAGGCTGTGAAGTCACGTGACGGGCTGTGATGTCGTGTGACAGGCTGTGAAGTCACGTGACGAGCTGTGATGTCGTGTGACGGGCTGTGATGTCGTGTGACGGGCTGTGATGTCGTGTGACGAGCTGTGATGTCACGTGACGGGCTGTGATGTCGTGTGACAAGCTGTGATGTCGTGTGACAAGCTGTGATGTCACGTGACGGGCTGTGATGTCGTGTGACAAGCTGTGATGTCGTGTGACAAGCTGTGATGTCACCTGACGGGCTGTGATGTCGTGTGACAAGCTGTGATGTCGTGTGACGGGCTGTGATGTCACGTGACGGGCTGTGATGTCGTGTGACGAGCTGTGATGTCACGTGTGTGACAGGCTTGTGATGTCGTGTGACAAGCTGTTGATGTCACCTGACGGGCTGTGATGTCATGTGACAAGCTGTGATGTCGTGTGACGAGCTGTGATGTCACGTGACGGGCTGTGATGTCGTGTGACGGGCTGTGATGTCACAGGACGAGCTGTGATGTCACCTGACGAGCTGTGATGTCACGTGATGGGCAGTGATGTCACATGACGGGCAGTGATGTCACAGGACGGGCTGTGATGTCACGTGACGGGCTGTGATGTCACGTGACGGGCTGTGATGTCACAGGACGGGCTGTGATGTCACGTGACGGGCTGTGATGTCACAGGACGGGCTGTGATGTCACAGGACGAGCTGTGATGTCACGTGATGGGCTGTGAGGAGCACAAGTTGTTGTTTGACCTTTTATTGGTTTATTCTCAGGTTCAGATTATTTTGACTTTGCACTTCAGATATTTTTCCATGTTTGGTGACAGTTGATTACTTTGTCTGGCGCCTTCCACAATTTAACAACGGTATTGGATCGGTGTCGGGCCTGAAACAGTCGGATCGGTGCCTCCCTACTAAAGTAGCAGCGAGGCGGCTGTGATGTCAGCGCCGTGTGGACCTGAGGTCCAGAACTGGAGTAAAGTCCGGTCCATTACATTCCTCACTGGTTGTTCTGTTTGTTTAGACTGTTTTAATTTGTCCTGTAAATGTAAATGATCAGTGATCAGTCTGCTCCATTACCAATAATCAGTATCAGCCCTCGAGAAGCAGTCGATCGGTGGATTGATCAGTAAAACTGATATTCGTTGTTCTGACTTGTCCTGTGGAAACATTTTGAACGTGTTTTCATGTTTCTGCAGTTTGATGTGAGAGCAGCTTTAACTGATGATGCATTTCCTGTTGATGATCACATGACGCTGCCGCGGCTCCACTGGAGGACTGAGCCAGGCTGTGATTGGCTCGTTGTGTTCTCAGTGAATGTAACCGCTGCAGCTGTACAGTGTGTGATGATGTGCTGTAGCTGGTGTGTGTGGTGGAGGTGTTCCTGTCAGCAGTGATGTGCACATCCACCAGCGGCAGCAAACATACCGCCTTTTTTTTTCCGCTTGAAGTTTGGACCAATGGCACGTCGGCGTGGCGTCAGCAGGGAGCGCTTCTGTCAGAGCTGCTCCTCCAGTTATTTTTATATTCTCTCCTCCTCGTGTCTCAGCACTTCATCATGCTTTCTGCTCCCCGCTCATGCATTTTAATGTCTGACCCACATTTCATTGGATCTGCACACACACACACACACACACACACACACACACACACACCAGGGAAACTTTGAAGTCCTGGCTCGAGCACACTGAGGAGGAGGAGGGTGAAGAGCTGCAACCTTTCACTGTTTTCTGATGAAATTCCTGACTGAAGAGCAGAGAGAGTCGAGCAGGTCACATCAGGAGAGCACACACACACACACACACGCACACACACACACACACGCTCACACACACACACACACACGCTCACACACACACGCACACACACACACGCACACACACGCGCGCGCACACACACACGCGCACACACACACACACGCGCACACACACACACACGCGCACACACACACACACACACACGCACACACACACACACACACGCACACACACACACACACACACACACACACACACACACACACACACACAGCTGGTTTAAAGGAGCAGTCTGAAACCGGCCTCAGTGTTTAGCCTAGCTTAGCACAAACAGTGGAAGAAACTGAACGAACGTGTTTGATCAGTTTGTATTAATTGTGTCCTGACTGAGTGAAACTGACCTGAGAACAGGTGAAACATCAGCTGATTCTTCATTCTGTTTGAATGTTTAACGAGCTGCAGATGAAACTGAGCCAGCTGCTAAATCTGATGTTTTCCAAGTGCAGTTCTGAACACGAGCGTTGTGACGAATCTCAGTTTTCTGTTCAAAGTTAAAAATAAAAATCAATAATGTGTTTTTAACGTCGACGCTCTGAACATTTTGGTGTCTGATGAAAAGTTTCATGTTCGCTGACTTCTTATTATCGTCTGAGGTTTGTTTTCATTAGAACTGGACTTAAATAATCACAATAATTCAGTCTGATGTCGCAAATCAGATTCAGACATTAAAGCCACGTGAGATTATGATTAAAAGCCATTTTCATTTTTTTATATTTGTTATTTTACATATTTGTTGTGTTTCGCTTATTTCAGCGTTTGATTTCCAAAATAAAGCGACACAGATTTATTATCGCCAAACAACAGGAGCCGCTGAGACTTCTTCACAGAGACGGTGTAAATAAATACATAATGTAATAATGATAATAAATACATAATGTAATAATGTAAATAAATACATAATGTAATAATGT
The DNA here is from genome assembly GCF_900880675.1 of Sparus aurata. Lineage (NCBI taxonomy): Eukaryota > Metazoa > Chordata > Actinopteri > Spariformes > Sparidae > Sparus > Sparus aurata. The sequence continues at coordinate 556,639 of NC_044197.1, read as the reverse complement.
AAATAAATACATAATGTAATAATGATAATAAATACATAATGTAATAATGTAAATAAATACATAATGTAATAATAATAATAAATACATAATGTAATAATGTAAATAAATACATAATGTAATAATGATAATAAATACATAATGTAATAATGTAAATAAATACATAATGTAATAATGATAATAGATACGTAGCGTTTTTCTTTCTGCTTCATTTTAAATAAAGTTTGTCAGCTGATGCTGAAACGTTTCGTCGGTCTTAAAACCTGAAACTGAAACAATCAGCGGTGGAGTTTTTAATAATCGGACACAAACAGAAACGTTGATTATAAATTATATTGATTGAATCCGAGCGAGTCGTGTTTATTCTGTTTATTTAATATTTTCATCGTCGGGCTGCGTGATGTTTATATATATTAAATTCTGACAGATTTCATGATTTGATTTGTGTGATGGATGATAAACAAATCTGCAGCTCATCAGTGTTTTATTATTAATATGTAATATATATAAATATAAATATAAATACACATTCAGATGTTCGTGACAGTTTTGATCGTCGCGGTTGTTAATTTGTTGTTCGCTGTATATTTGTTTAAATATATTACATTTAATTTATCAGCAGGGTCGTTAGGGTTACTCTGAAAATATACTCTGATACGGTTACTAATTAATTTATTTTAAATGTTGTCAGTAATCCAAGTATCACAATAATAAAATAATCTCATTTGATTAGTCAAAGTCAGTTTTTTCGTGCGTGTGTGTTTGTAAAAAAACTGAACTGTTTTTTATTGTTTTAAATAAAATAAATCAGAATTTGTACAGAAGTTCTGAGCAGGACCGGATGTTCTGACACAGATGATGTGTTCAAACGTTCGTCTGAAGGTTTATACTGAAGCAGCAGACGATGAGTTCAGGGTCCGGCTGATCCAGCGGGACGTGTCGCTCTCCGGAGGTGAAGCTGAGCAGGTGGAGCGTTTTAACTTTATCAGATTAATTTTTTTAGTTCACGTTCGTGTCTCGTCGTCTCTCAGTGTGAAACAGGAAGTGTTGATGATCTCAGTCGTGGAGTCTGACGATGAAGATGATCACCGTTAATCTGATATAATCTGATTTAATCTGCAGGTCGTGTGTTCCTTTTAAAAACAGGTCTGTGATCTGAATGAGATGAACCTGAAAAAATAAATCAAATAATTGAATGAATCTGATGTTTGACAGTCAGAAGTGTCGTCTGCTGCCTATAAACGACTTTATTGTTGCTGTGTGGATCAATATGTATTGATTACATCATAAAATCAGAGCTGCTGATGGTTCAGTGATGAGAAAAATAAATTCATCCTCATATTCAGACGGTAAAAATAAACACAGTATTTTAATATTTATCAAACAAAAAGAGACACACTGGTTTTATTTTTCAAAATCAACAGTAAATACATTTCTTTAAATACAATTTTTATTTTTTTTAGATATTTATTAATTGTAAAACAAAAGTCGTTTTCTTAAACAAATCAGTGATTATTATTTATTCCACTGTAAAACAGTCAGATGACCTGCGCTCAGAGTTAAACTGAAGACAGCAGCTGATGGCACATTCATTAAACTTTATATTTAAATTGATTTATTTGGTGACGACGTCCTCCAACATTTACAGCCCTGATGTTCAAAACAGAGTCAGTCACAAAAACACAAACTGTGTTTAACAATGTGTGTAATAATGTGTGTGGTTACTCAACATGAACACATAAAATCATCTTTAATGTCCCACAGTTTAATCATGAAGCTCTTCATGTGTTAAAAACAGTTAGCGGTTGCTAACGAGTGTCTGAATGAGACTACAGAGGTTGTCGGGGACATTAAACGTCCTCACAGTGAACACGGAGACTCATCTACTCACTAGTCCGTCTTTACAGGCCACTTTAGTTACACACTGTTCTAACTCTGACTTTACAACTTGTACACTGATCAGTTTATAGAAAACCTGGATAGTAATTGTGCAGTAAGACTCTTAGTGGTGGTGACGTTTAGCTACCTCTGTTAGCTCAGTTAGCTCAGTTACCTTAGTTAGCTCTGTTAGCTCTGTTAGCTCAGTTACCTTAGTTAGCTCTGTTAGCTCTGTTAGCTCAGTTACCTTAGTTAGCTCTGTTAGCTCTGTTAGCTCAGTTACCTTAGTTAGCTCTGTTAGCTCTGTTAGCTCAGTTAGCTCAGTTACCTTAGTTAGCTCTGTTAGCTCTGTTAGCTCAGTTACCTTAGTTAGCTCTGTTAGCTCTGTTAGCTCAGTTACCTTAGTTAGCTCTGTTAGCTCTGTTAGCTCAGTTACTTAGTGCTCGTTAGCTCTGTTAGCTCAGTTAGCTCAGTTAGCTCAGTTAGCTCTGTTTGCTCGGTTAGATCAGTTAGCTCAGTTAGCTCTGTTAGCTCAGTTACCTTAGTTAGCTCTGTTAGCTCAGTTACCTTAGTTAGCTCTGTTAGCTCTGTTAGCTCAGTTAGCTCAGTTACCTTAGTTAGCTCTGTTTGCTCGGTTAGATCAGTTAGGTCAGTTAGCTCTGTTAGCTCGGTTAGCTCTGTTAGCTTAGTTAGCTCAGTTAGCTCTGTTAGCTCGGTTAGCTCTGTTAGCTTAGAAGCTCTGGTCCCAGCAATCGAGTAGTTAAGCAGCTCTAAAGGAAACAGCATGTGTTCTGAACTGTCCCTTTAATTCTGTGAAGGATCCATCATCACTTCGTGCGTCCACATTCGATCTGATCACCAGTCAGCTGAGACGTGTTGTGATGTAATCGTCTGACAATCACCTGACGCGATGACACGGCGATGTGATGTGTCGGTGTAACCTGAGCGCGGCCTGCAGGTGGCCGCCATTCAGGTCTCGACAGTCGGTTCCAGCCTGCGATCTGATTGGTCCGCTGGGTCGTCATTGAGGGATCTGGAGGTTTGTGGAGCTCGGAGCAGATGGTGACCTTTGACCCCGGGAAAGAAAAAGACCTGTGAGGTCTCTGAGCAGCAGCCTGTCGGTCACATGATCCCTGAGAGGCTCAACCCTTTCTCTCCTTCAGTTTGCTGCTCCACCAACACCCGTCCTCACCCGTCCTCCCGTCCTCACCCGTCCTCACCCGTCCTCACCCGTCCATCCGTCCTCACCCGTCCTCACCTGTCCTCCCGTCCTCACCTGTCCTCCCGTCCTCACCCGTCCACCCGTCCTCACCCGTCCTCCCGTCCTCACCTGTCCTCCCGTCCTCACCCGTCCACCCGTCCTCACCCGTCCTCACCGTCCACCCGTCCTCACCCGTCCTCCCGTCCTCACCCGTCCTCACCTTTCCTCCCGTCCTCACCCGTCCTCACCTGTCCTCACCTGTCCTCACCTGTCCTCCCGTCCTCACCCGTCCTCACCCGTCCACCCGTCCTCACCCGTCCTCACCCGTCCACCCGTCCTCTACAAACAGTGAACTGCTATTTTCCTTCCGTCTGTTTCTGTTGTCGTCACATATTTGAATTCAGCCCTGAATCTTAGTTTTCTTGTTAATAAGCGATGTAACTGCTGAAAACTTCTCGTTTAAATCACAAATATGTGTCAAACAGCCGACTTAATAATCTGTTTGCTCCTGGAGAGGAGTGAAGCCGCTGGTCGGGCTGTCGGAGTACAGCTGCTTCGCTCCAACAACAGCCGGTGACAGAAACACAACGTGTTGATCCGTCAGCTCCATGTCTGAACTTTGTGTTGTGAGGGTTTGTATTGATCAGGAAACACTGATTAAAGATGATCAGACAGTTGTCAGCTCAAATACTCTCAGTATGTTTGAATCTTTGTAATCTTTTTAAGATTATAGAAAAAGAGTTTAACAACTCAGATAATTATCTCTACTATTGTTGTTGTTATTATTATTATTATTATTATTACTACTATCATTATTATAATTATAGCAAAACATCCATTTAAAATATTTTTCCCATCACACACGTTGTAGCGCTGCATGATAAGATCAATACGATCATATTGTGATTATTGACACGACTGATGTGATTCGCGGTGGTTGTTGCTGATCTGTGACTGGTTGCAACGTGTCAGAGAACAGGTGTGTTTGTTCCAGTCTCACAGTGTAAACGCAGGTTCTGATTGGTGGAGGCAGCATGTAGAGGACGGCTGCACTGAGTGTTTGTCTGGCAGCTCAGAGAGGGCGTTCGAGGACGCAGAGAGAGAGAGAGAGAAAATGAGCTCATGTAAAGTTTGTGTAACGACGGTGAAGCAACATCCAGACAGCGTCTGACGAAATGCTCCATAATGTCACGTGTACGCAGTGAATACAAATAGATGGAACGTCTATAAGAATACACCACCCGGCCTGAGCTCAGAGTGTGTGTGTGTGTGTGTGTGTGTGTGTGTGTGTGTGCGTGCGTGCTCCTCACAGACAGACGTGTTATCAGCTCCTGATTGGTCCTCCTGGAGGTGGGAGGAGCCTGCTGGTGAGCTGCAGGTCTCAGGTTCAGGTTCAGGTCTCAGGTTCAGGTCCCGGCGGGCGAACTGTTAGAGTCTGAGCATCTTCCAGACCTGCTGCCAACGTGCCCTGGAGCAGCTGCAGGTTTGACCCTCGTCAGCTCCTGCGGCGGCTCGGACCTCATGGAGCTGGTTTCATTACAGTGAATCTGAGCAGAAATCAGTTTATATCTGAGGAGGAAGGTTCAGCCGCTCGCTGCAGAGCTGCCGACTGAAACTGTTCCATCTCCTCGGACCCTCGGACCCACACACGTCTGTACAAGATGACAAACAAGTTCTGGTCTCAGTGGGTCAGACTGTTCTGGTCCCAGCAGGGCAGATGTGTTCCAGACTTTCATCTTGAGGATTAAAGACCTTGGTCTGTCCCTCTGCTGGTCTCTGAGGGCCAGTGCCCCCCTTTGATCAGCTGATCAGAGAGTATTGATCAGTAGCTTTGGCCCCGATCTGATCACTGAGTATTGTGAGTGTGAGAGAGTGTGTTTGTGTGAGAGAGTGTGTTTGTGTGAGAGAGTGTGTTTGTGTGTGTGTCAGGAGGTGTTTCTTTGGAAAAAACACTTTCTCTAACATCCCTTTACTTAAGGAGAAGTCAAGAGTTTCAGTAACTGTGAAACTGACTGTGTGTGTGTGTGTGTGTGTGTGTGTGTGAGAGTGTGCGTGTGCGTGTGTGTGTGTGTGTGTGTGTGGTGGGTAAAGGCAGGAGGAGGTGGATGGTGCTGTGTGTGGAGTCAAGTGATACTGTGTGTGATCAGCTGTGACTCTGAACACAACAGGAAAGACATAAAAACAAACATTTTAATTGAACCCTTCGGATCATCTGATTGGATTAAAGCTGCAGCTAATTATTAATTATTTATTGATTAACGAGCTGACGTCAGAAGAAGGAGGTGTGTGAGCTCACTGATGAACTGGATGTTTGGCTCTGTGTGAAGTCCACCTGCACCTGCACCTCCACCTCCACCTACACCTCCACCTCCACCTCCACCTCCACCTACACCTCCACCTCCACCTGCACCTCCACCTGCACCTCCACCTGCACCTACACCTCCACCTCCACCTACACCTCCACCTGCACCTCCACCTGCACCTCCACCTCCACATCCACCTCCACCTGCACCTCCACCTCCACCTCCACCTGCACCTCCACCTGCACCTGCACCTCCACCTGCACCTCCACCTGCACCTCCACCTCCACCTCCACCTGCACCTGCACCTGCACCTCCACCTCCACCTGCACCTACACCTCCACCTCCACCTACACCTCCACCTGCACCTCCACCTGCACCTCCACCTCCACATCCACCTCCACCTGCACCTCCACCTGCACCTACACCTGCCCCTCCACCTGCACCTACACCTGCCCCTCCGCCTCCACCTCCACCTCCACCTGCACCTCCACCTGCACCTACACCTGCCCCTCCACCTGCACCTACACCTGCCCCTCCGCCTCCACCTCCACCTCCACCTGCACCTCCACCTGCCCCTGCACCTCCACCTGCCCCTCCACCTGCACCTACACCTGCACCTCCACCTGCACCTGCACCTGCACCTCCACCTGCCCCTGCACCTCCACCTGCCCTCCACCTGCACCTCCACCTACACCTGCCCCTGCACCTCCACCTGCCCCTGCACCTCCACCTGCACCTCCACCTGCCCCTGCACCTCCACCTGCCCCTCCACCTGCACCTACACCTGCACCTCCACCTGCACCTACACCTCCACCTGCACCTGCCCCTCCACCTCCACCTGCACCTACACCTCCACCTGCCCCTCCACCTGCACCTACACCTG
>NC_044197.1:540377-547877 GCF_900880675.1 Sparus aurata | reverse complement strand
GAAAAGTGGGAGAGAAAAGGCAGATTTAGTTTCTGTCAGGTTTGTGAATGAATAAAAGGAGACGAGGAGGAGGACGAGAAGGAGGAGGATGAGAAGGAGAAGGAGAAGCTGACAGTTGAGACGAGCCAGAGGAGAAGAAAAAGTCTTTTTGGTCCAAAAGCTTCATCCTGGTGTAAATCTGCTGGTGCTTCCCCTCCGTCTGGGGAAAAGTCCGCTTACAGAGTTTCCTGTCTCCCCCTCTTCTCCCCCCGCCTCCCTCTTCTCCCCTCCTCCTCCTCCTCCTCCCTTCTCCCCCCGCCTCCCTCTTCTCCCCTCTCCTCCCTCCTCCTCCCTCCTCCTCCCCCCTCCTCCTCCTCCCCCTCCTCCCTCCTCCTCCTCCCTTCTCCCCCCTCCCCCTCCTCCTCCTCCTCCCTTCTCCACCGCCTCTCTCTTCTCCCCTCCTCCTCCCTTCTCCCTCCTCCTCCTCCTCCTCCTCCCTTCTCCCCCCTCCCCCTCCTCCTCCTCCTCCCTCCTCCTCCCCCTCCTCCTCCTCCTCCTTCTCCCACCGCCTCTCTCTTCTCCCCCCCCTCCTCCCTCCTCCTCCCTCCTCCTCCTCCTCCTCCCTTCTCCCACCGCCTCTCTCTTCTCCCCCCTCCCCCTCCTCCTCCTCCTCTCTTCTCCCCTCCTCCTCCCTCTTCTCCTCACATGAAGAAAAACAGATTCAGGCTTTCTGATGACAAGAAAAGTAGGTCAGATTTAAATTCGGACTGGGTTCCGGGTGTTCCAGCGGCGCTGACGCTCGTAAAACAGCATCTGGCTGCTCGCTTCGGTCCACACGGACCTGATGTGACCGAACCAAACCTGCGCAGAGGTTCTCCAGGTCTGAGTGGACCAGACTAAAGATCCAGAGGACGGTACTGAAACACAATCATCAGAACAAATGTTTCTGAGTTTCTGCTCTGGTCGGGTTCAGTTGAAGAACAACATCATGGTCCGTCTTTAAATACCTGGTTCTGGAAAATGTCCTGACATCTTCCAGTTTCTATCCGGTTTCATTTTTACGGATGTTGGCAGCTTTGTCTTACAACCATTTTGAATGATCCTTAACTCTGATTGGCTCCAGCAGCTGAGGCTCATGGGTGTTGTAGTGTTTAGAGACAGGAACAGTGTGATGAGTCAGACTGGTCAGAGTTCAGGACGAGTCGGACCTTCAGTCCCGTCCTCGTCTGTTGTTGATGCAGCAGAAACATGAACATGAAGCTCGACACTGATTTAACATTTCAGTTCATGCTAACCCAGGAACTGAAGCCGGCGCCTGGACGGTAACACAACCAATGAAAATGGCCGATTGTCAGTTTCCTCTGTGTGGACCGGGTCGCTCGTCTCTGAGTCAGCTGCACCAACAACCAACAAACCAACAAGCTAACATGCTAACAAGCTAACAAGCTCAGTCAGAAGTGTCACACCGAGAAAACGCAACTGATCCTGGAGAATCGACTCCACCTCAACTGTGCAGGAGTCGGGTCAGATCACAATCAGAACCAGAATCAACCCAAACTGAGGAGACACGTGGGTCCGATTATTACAACACTAGTGCAGTGCCCGTAAGAAAAATGTATTCATATATCTATATATACATAATAGAACAGTGGGAGGTTAAGCAGCTTTTTCCTGGATGGCCAAATGAGGCTGTTTGAAGGTGGGATCAGGGATATTTAGGTTTGCTGTGAAATCTGATATTCCAGGGTGTAATTGGCAGTTTTTTACTATTTTTGATTTTGCCATTATATTTCACCTTAAAAGCTATTTACTTGGTGTCATTATTTTCAGCACAACCTCACATGTGTGACTGTACAGTTATTTTTTTATTTTGACAAACTGTATTAACACAATGGACCTAAAATCACAAAAAAACATAAAATCCGAGTAGAAAAAGTTAGATTGTTTTACTGTGAAAACCACAAATATGTTTAACAAACCTTTTTTTATTACTTATAATGCAAATATAAATTGCTGTTTGCTAAATTTGTGCATACATTTTAAACATTAACAAAGTTATATGTAACTATTTACATTTAAATGCAGGCAGTGCTCAGGTCTGCCTGAGCTCCTTCCAGCTGAATGATGAGCTGCACTGCCTGCTCCACATTCAGCTTCTCCTCATTATTCTGACTCATTAAACAAAAAAAACGACTCCACTACTCACTAAACTCACTACACCAAACACTACATAACACACTAACTACACACTCCAAACACGCTAAATGTCACAAATCTCTCAAAACTCACCCACACCGACCGTCGTTGCCTGTCAATCATCCGCCTAGGTCCCTCCCACAACTTCCTGTTTCTCAACAACCAAACTTGCTGCTTGGACACTTTTGTGACAAAAGCCTGTTTTTACGTTTCTTCCTGCACCAGACACAAAGCAAACGTGACGGCAATGTTCGCGAAAAAGCGTGGCGGACATTATTTACCCTAGGTCCGGTTTTGGACGTGTCGATGCTTCCGGGCCGTCGCTTCGGGAGGTGGGCCGTGTAGCTAGCAGCTAGCAGCTAGCAGCTAGCAGCTAGCAGCTAGCTACACATGAACATCCAGATTCCGATTCCACTTTGTTGTCCGCGCGTCTCCAGATCTCCTCAGACCCGAACAGACTCGGTCCGGACTCGTTTAGTCTCATTAATCCACAGCAGTCAGTTTAGATGCACAGAACAGAACAGAACGGACCGAACCGCCGGCAAAATCCCGGTCCAGCTCGCGCAGCTGCAGGTATAAATCTGCTTGTTTCTTAAGGTGGGGGGTCGCGGTGGGCTCTGCAGTGATTGGCTCTGGTGCACACGTGACTGTGGTGGCTCCGGTGGACAATGCTCGTGAATTTGTAAAGCATTTATGAAATAATTTATTCACGGTATCATTGCAGTCCAAACAAATGCTTAGATGCACACCACTGAACCACGCAGCAGCCATGTTGAAACTCTCAGGTCAGTGTGATCCTGATCCGCAGAGATATTTGAGGAACACACACACACGCAGAGATTCCTTGCTTTTATAGAGAGATTATTCATATGAGGATAATGTGACCCAGCTGATCCTCCTGGTTCCCTTCAGTCCACATGTTGTTCACAGTGTTGGTGCGTCCAGTCTGCCGACGCTGCACATTTACAGCGTGATCCGAAATGCTGCTGACCTGGTTTCTGAAGTCTGAATGGAGAGAACCCGTCTGAACCAGACGAGACGCCACGACTCGTTAACACTGACACAGCGTTCTGTTTCTTCAGCCGATCTTTGAGGAATTTATTTCCCGAACGTCTGATAAAAGCCGACAGTTTGAGTTTGTTTTCATCTTCATTTTTCTTCTCCTGATCTTTTAGTTTGGAACTTTGTGAACATGTTTTTGTGTCCAGTGAACTTCGTCTGGATCCCATCAGCTCGTCTTCTTCCTGTAAACTAACTGTGATTATTCACGTGTTGTCTCTGTGTTCCTGTCGTCAGCAGATGTTTCTCTCACATTACTCGCTCATAAAAAATGCAGCGTGTTGATAATAAAACCTAATATTTCTCTGAGCTGCGACGGTAAACATGGCGGCAGAAGAAAGGAGGCCGCCGTCTGTGTTTCACGCTCTGATTACTGCCACGTCTTAACAAGGTTTACATGATGGAGGCTGAGCGGGCAGCACCACACACACACACACACACACACACACACACACACACACACACACACAGATCTGGCTGCGGGACTTTAAAGGAGCAGACTGCAGTTTTTTCTTTGTCTTCAGATTCGGATGCGGTGAATCTCTGACCCTCGTCACAGTTACTGATATAAATAATACAATCAAAAAACAAGGACAAATATAGAAACAATGAATCACTACAGACAATAAAATGCTTCATTTGTTATAAAATAAGATGCTGAGGTATTACGTTACTGTACGGTGAAGCTTTCACTGTCTTTTTAAGAGTTTTAGTGTATTTTGATGATTATCAGGATTATGTTTTGTTGTCAGTTTGGCAGTTTGAGACCATCTAATTCCTGGTCTGGTCCAGTCTGGTCCGGTCCAGACAGAACAGATCAGTTATTGAGAATTATTACATTTCTGTTTTAACTGCTGCAGATTTTTGTCTTACTGACACGAGCAGAAACTTAAGGACCGACTGCAGGAATGAATGAAGGGCGACACAGAAAACGACACGTTACAAAGAGTGAAACTCTGCGTTGTGTGTTCGTGCTCGGCTGCAGACGCTCCAGGTCATCGGTCCCGTCCGTTCTCGTGACCTGAGACCATGATTCTGACGGTCGGAGGTCACAAACACATTTTCTCTGTTGAACTTAAGAATTTATACGAAATTATGATAATATTTCATCATAATGAAGTTCTGACATTTGATATCCAAAAGGTCAGAGGTCACTGTGACATCATGATATTCTAGTCAAACAGAGCTAACTGAGCTAGCACTGAGCTAATCTGTTAGCATGTATATGCTGCTGCTGCTTGATTCAGTTTTACAGTAAATATATTTATTTCTTCAGTTTGGTCTTTATTATCAGATGTTTGATGGACTTTATATTTTACACACTGAATGAATTCACATGATTTAAACTGTGACGTCACTGAACTCAAAGGAAACAAGGAAGGAAACAAGGAGACGAGGAGAGGAGAGGTGTTGAGCCCCCGGTTACTGAGATCCCTGCTCTCTGATTGGCTGATGGTGTGTGAGCTTTGGGATTGGTTGGTGATTCAGGGAGCTCTGTGGTTGGCTGGTGGTCTGCAGACTGTCTCACAGCAGCCAGTAATAATTGATGGAGTGTGTGTGTGTGTGTGTGTGTGTGTGTGTGTGTGTTACATGATCATCTGCAGTGTTCAGCATTGCTCTTTATATTTTTTGTCTCTTTTAAAAAAAAAAAATCATTTCCTTTTCTCCTCTCCTTCATGTCTCCTTCATGTCTCCTTTGTGTCTCCTTCATGTCTCCTTCATGTCTCCTTCATGTCTCCTTTGTGTCTCCTTCGTGTCTCCTTCGTGTCTCCTTTGTGTCTCCTTTGTGTCTCCTTCGTGTCTCCTTTGTGTCTCCTTCGTGTCTCCTTCGTGTCTCCTTTGTGTCTCCTTCGTGTCTCCTTCATGTCTCCTTCATGTCTCCTTCGTGTCTCCTTTGTGTCTCCTTCGTGTCTCCTTCGTGTCCTCGCTGCTTCCTCTCCATGTTTCTTTGTTTCAGACTTCATGTCAGTGATTTTCAGTCACACTTTAGATCCTGTTTGCTTGAAGTTGATCAATTATTAATTTCTGAGCATGAACTCAAAGTGTTGGAGGAGAAACGAGGAACGTTCTGGTGCTTCTCAGTTCTGTGGTGGAATGTGACTTTAAGTCTGGATCCGACCCGTTTCTGTTGCCCCTGTGCTCCCAGCAGCGGCCCTGTGGGACGTGTCTACTTCCTGGACACACACGTTCATGAGGAAAGCAGCTGGCCTCCCTCTCTTCCTCCCTCCTTCCTTCCGTCCTTCCCTCACCCTCACCTCCACCAGCTCATGGCTCCTTGGAGGATGTTGCCACGGTGACATCCTCCCTGGCTGCCGTGGCGATGAGCTGTCAGTCGCTCAGGAAACGAGGTGAAGACAGTTGAGGGTTTGTCCTGCATCTGTCTCTCTCTCTCTCTCTCTCCCCTGTCTGCCTGCTCAGAGCCCTGAGGCATGCTGGGAGCTGAAGTTCTCCCTCAGCAGCATAATGAGCTGATGGCTTGTTAACCGGCAGGACGGTGAGTCAGCAGAGGGATGATGGGAGTTTTCAGTCAGGTGTGTTTGTTCAGTGTTCAGGGATCAGTCCTCACGGTGTGGCTGACCTCCTGCAGCGCCACCAGCAGGTCGTCTTCATGTAACCGGACCATGACTCTGCGCTGCAGGAACAAACCTGCGTCTTGTCAGAAAACTGAAGAGCAGCGGTGTCGTTTCTGCTCCGCTGTACATCTGCTCCTCGGCTGGTCCGTCTCAGGTTTGATGATCTGCTGTTTGCAGTCTGTTCTGCTCCAACGTTTCCCTCTCTGACCTCTGACTCCTCCAGCTGTTGTTCACTTTTAGAGGCTGCGCAGCAGTAAAAAGGTGTTTACTGGCGTTGTGTTGGTTCTGGTCGTCCTTCACATTGTTCCTCACATCTGTCAGAGAAGTCAGCAGCAGTCAGCTGTTTGGCCCGTGTGACAGCAGAACTGAGTTCATGTTAATAATTAGATTATTCTAAGACATTTCTGTTGATTACTGACAGTAACAGAACCTTTAATCTCAGGCTCAGAACATGATCCGGTGTCTCTGCTGCAGTCAGAGCGGTTCTGTCTCCATCATCCAGCTGCATGTTTTATCATTTTTCATGAATACTAAAGGAGCTCCTGTGATCCACATGAATATCAAACAAACACTTTCTGCTTCCTGTTTCTGTCCCGCTCTTCTTCTTCTTCTTCTCTCGGCTGATTACTGCAGCAGGAGGCGGACTGATGCTGCTCCTCTACCCATAATGCCCCTGGAGAGGCGTTTACCGTCACAGTGGTGGTCGTGGTGGAGGAGCAGCTGAAGGACGACAGCCTGGATCTCTTTGTCCGTCCTCTCTGGGACTGTTTCCTCTTTCTCTGCATCTCATTTATGTGAATGAACACAAACACACTCACGTTGACGAATCCTAAACGAGCTCGTCGTCGTTCTCCGTCATCACGTCGCCTCAGTGACGAGCTGTCAGGCTGAAAACAGCTGCAGGTTAAAGGTTAGTCAAACACTCAGTGATCGATTATAAACCTCAGACAGTCAGAGAGTTTGTGATCGATGTGATCGACCAGCGCAACTCGTCAGATAACGAGATCCAACAAGGTCATCCAACATCTGAGCTGAGGAACCCAAAGTGTTCTGACCCGGTTCAGGATCATCACACCAGGACTTGAGCTATTTGCTCAACAGTTCACTGTAAAGTTTCAAACTACAAAGCGACTCACAACTTCTCCACTGAGCCGCATGAAAATAATCCAAACTATTCCAAAGATGTTCTCGTGTCACTGAAATAACTCGCCGATCATTCAGGATGTCACAGAACCGTGAGAGCAGACGGAAGGTTCTGACGTTCAGTCGGCTGACACCGGAGCTTTGGACCGTAACGGGTCGGGACAGCTGGTTAGCATGCTAACGTCAGGAGACATCGTGAAGTCCAAACTTTGATCAACATTCTGTTGATAATCCTGCATACTGCAGCTTTAAAGCTGGCTGCGCCTGGAGCTCTGTGTGTGTGTGTGTGTGTGTGTGTGTGTGTGTGTGTGTGTGAGTGTGTGTGTGTGTGTGTGTGTGTGTGTGTGTGTGAGCTGCTGGTCTGTGGCTGGTGCTGTTCTGGTTCTGCTCAGCGTGGTGTTATTCCTCCTGTGTGTCGTCTCTTTCTGTCTCAATCTGACTCAAACGTGTTGATACGACTTTATATCCGCCATGCAGCTCCCATCATGCCTCACCTGGGGACGGCATGGGCGGAGTCATGCGGTCAGGTCAGAGAAAATCACTTCAGTCT
>NC_044197.1:513447-535947 GCF_900880675.1 Sparus aurata | reverse complement strand
AAGGTCGATATGTCAACATGACTTCCTGTTATTAATCTGATGACTGTAAACATTCAGTCATGTTACACACTGTGATGTAGGAGCTGATGGAGGTGGTGATGGAGGTGGTGATGGAGGTGGTGATGGAGGAGCTGATGGAGGTGGTGATGGAGGTGGTGATGGAGGAGCTGATGGAGGTGGTGATGGAGGTGGTGATGGAGGAGCTGATGGAGGTGGTGATGGAGGTTGTGATGGAGGTTGTGATGGAGGAGCTGATGGAGGAGCTGATGGAGGTGGTGATGGAGGAGGCTGATGGAGGTGGTGATGGAGGTGGTGATGGAGGTGGTGATGGAGGAGCTGATGGAGGTTGTGATGGAGGAGCTGATGGAGGAGCTGATGGAGGAGCTGATGGAGGTGGTGATGGAGGAGCTGATGGAGGTTGTGATGGAGGAGCTGATGGAGGAGCTGATGGAGGTGGTGATGGAGGAGCTGATGGAGGTGGTGATGGAGGTGGTGATGGAGGAGCTGATGGAGGTGGTGATGGAGGAGCTGATGGAGGAGCTGATGGAGGAGCTGATGGAGGTGGTGATGGAGGTGGGTGATGGAGGAGCTGATGGAGGTGGTGATGGAGGAGCGGATGGAGGTGGTGATGGAGGTGGTGATGGAGGTGGTGATGGAGGAGCTGATGGAGGAGCTGATGGAGGTGGTGATGGAGGAGCTGATGGAGGAGCTGATGGAGGTGGTGATGGAGGTTGTGATGGAGGTTGTGATGGAGGAGCTGATGGAGGTGGTGATGGAGGAGCTGATGGAGGAGCTGATGGAGGGTGGTGATGAGGAGCTGATGGAGGAGCTGATGGAGGTGGTGATGGAGGTTGTGATGGAGGTTGTGATGGAGGTGTGATGGAGGTGGTGATGGAGGAGCTGATGGAGGAGCTGATGGAGGTGGTGATGGAGGTTGTGATGGAGGTTGTGATGGAGGTGGTGATGGAGGTGGTGATGGAGGAGCTGATGGAGGAGCTGATGGAGGTGGTGATGGAGGAGCTGATGGAGATGGTGATGGAGGTGGTGATGGAGGAGCTGATGGAGGAGCTGATGGAGGTGGTGATGGAGGAGCTGATGAGGTGGTGATGGAGGTGGTGATGGAGGTGGTGATGGAGGAGCTGATGGAGGTGGTGATGGAGGAGCTGATGGAGGAGCTGATGGAGGTGGTGATGGAGGAGCTGATGGAGGTGGTGATGGAGGTGGTGATGGAGGTGGTGATGGAGGAGCTGATGGAGGAGCTGATGGAGGAGCTGATGGAGGTGGTGATGGAGGAGCTGATGGAGGTGGTGATGGAGGTGGTGATGGAGGTGGTGAGGAGGAGCTGATGGAGGTGGTGATGGAGGAGCTGATGGAGGTGGTGATGGAGGTGGTGATGGAGGTGGTGATGGAGGTGGTGATGGAGGAGCTGATGGAGGAGCTGATGGAGGTGGTGATGGAGGAGCTGATGGAGGTTGTGATGGAGGAGCTGATGGAGGAGCTGATGGAGGGTGGTGATGGAGGAGCTGATGGAGGTGGTGATGGAGGTGGTGATGGAGGAGGTGATGGAGGAGGTGATGGAGGTGATGGAGGTGGTGATGGAGGTGGTGATGGAGGAGGTGATGGAGGTGATGGAGGTGGTGATGGAGGTGGTGATGGAGGTGGTGATGGAGGGCTTAGGGTCATGTCTCCTCCGTCTCGTGTCTCTTAGTATAAAAACTGTGAAATGACTCTAAAGTGTCTGTAAACTGATTTCAGAGCAGCAGATTCTGTTTTTCATAGATTTTCTGCGGCCGGACTGAGAAGTGTGAAGTGTGAAGTGTGAAGTGTGAAGTGTGATGGCAGCCGGCCGGGCCGGCACCGGGCCAGCTTCAGGCCGGACTCCCACTTAATAGAAGTGATAAAGAGTGCCAGCTGGCAGGAAAACCCTCCAGCTCCTCTGTGAGCTCTGGTCCTCCTCGATCCTCCTCGATCCTCCTGAGACCGGACGGGTCCAGGACCGCTCTCCATACTCCAGGATGTTCTTGTTGTAGTGACTCTTTATTTTCCAGGAGGTTTCATGACGACCTGGAAGCTTTTTTAAGGACCTTTTTTTTCTTGACTTGAGAGCCTTTGAACAGCCTCAGGACAGTTCTCTGTTTTCTGTTATTTCTCCAGACTTTTCCAGGACCTGGAAACTGTCAACATTACAATTTCCAGGTTTTCAAACACCTTCAGCCTGTCATCCTTGGATCCATCAGGAATTTTGGATTTGTACATTCATAACTTTTCCAAGACAACTCGTTGTTCTCCAGGAATCTTCTGCTCTGGTCCAGGACGTTTCAAGGACTTGGCAACTGCCTTGAACACGAACACTTTCCAGGCCTTCCAGGAGTCTCGGGTGTGTGTTTTGTTCTATGATCAGAGCGTCGACACGTTCTGCTCTGACTGACAGGACCAGAGCTGATAGAGGGCCAGGGTGTGTGTGTGTGTGTGTGTGTGTGTGTGTGTGTCGGATCAGAACACAAAGCAGCAGCAGCCTCTTATTGTTACTAATGGGGAGGGGCGGGGCCAATGATATGGGCGGGGTGAGGGGGCCAGTTTGATTGACAGTTGGCAGATTTACGGCTGTGGACTCTCTCTCTCTCTCTCTCTCTCCCTCTCTCTGTCTCTCCCTCTCTCCCTCTCTCTCTCTCTCTCTCTCTCTCTCTCTCTCTCTCTGTGTCCAACTTTAAACTTGACCTCTCCTCACACACTGAGGCATTCTGGGTAATCCTCCTGCTACCTGTGTTTTTCACAATCAGACGAGAATGACATCATCAACCCCCAGGGTCTGTTCTCTGCTCTGCTCCAAGTGTGTGTAACTGTGACACACACACACACACACACACACACACACACACACACACACATATGCCTGGTGCGTGTGGAGTTCATGATGGGTCGCCGTGGTAACCAGAGACAAAGAGACTGGAGTCAAGTTACAGTGAACATGTGGCTGCACTGTGTGTGTGTGTGTGTGTGTGTGTGTGTGTGTGAATGTGTGTGGGTGTGTGTGTGTGTGTGCGTGTGTGTGTGTGTGAACATGTGTGTGTGTGTGTGTGTGTGAACATGATACCACATACTCTGAATATTACACGACTCAGGAATCTTGCAGCACCATACCTCCTGTCAGTGCAGCAGAACTGCAGAACTGTACTGTGAACACTGTGGAGCTGCTCAGCTGGCGGCCCGCGGGCCTCGGCTCCGTCCGGCCCGCTGCATTAGTGTCTGTCATGACATGAACGTTGTTTCCTCTGTTAACGTTTGATTTGTCTTCTCAGATCATCTTCACATAATAACACGTCTGACGGGCTTCAGTACAAAGATATTATTGAATAATGTTGAAGCATCAGACTGCTGATCTGCTCAGCTACAGAGAAAAAGCTGCACTGGTTCCTTTCTTACCGGTTTCTGTTTTCAGTGGTAAAAAATAATAAATCTGAGTAAACAATAAATAGTAAATAGTTTTAACATTTAAACTGTGAGCAGCCCAGAGTGTCAACATGCTGACTTAAAGGAGCAGTCCGTAGTTCTGCTGAGGAATGCTAACGAGCAGAGAAAGGTCCTCATTGGCTGATTTTAAATAAACAAACTCTCTTTGTTGTCATGACTGAATAAACAAACTGACCCTAGAGGAGTTTTACTTTGTTTATATGTGGCGGACCCTGCCACATCTCTAGCTTCAAACAGTGTTCTGGGACCTCATTTTCCTCCTTTGTTTATTCACTGATGGAAACATTTTTATGAACAGTCACTCACTAATATTGTTAATATTAAAATACTTCTTCATGTGACACAGACAGAAAACATGCATGTCAGGTGCTTTTATTTTGTAGGAGTTTAAGTTCAGGATAGACACTATAATAAGCAAAAATTAAATCTAACATGTTTACAAAGTATTAGAAAAGTCCGTTGCAACAAACCGGTTCATTAACTTAAGTTGAATTAACACTTAATAATGACGCCTGTCATAAATTAAATATAAATTTCATGTACATAAAAATGTAAAACATTCTATTATTCATCATGTGATCAGAGTCAGGGCACATTTTAGAGGAATGCTTTTGTTTTGAAAGTTTAGAGCTTCCTGTGGTCCTTCCTGTAATGATCACAAAAATCAGTTAAAGATACGGTGTTATAATATTACTTTGGTAAACATTGAAGTCACACATCTGAAGAGTACTCGAGTAAAAGTATCTGATATTAAATGTACTCAAGTATCAGTAAAGTAACTGATCCACAGATTACATGTGTGTAAACAAAGTCAGCCGATCGACACAATCACTGTTTTTATCTGCTGAGAAAATCTAAACTTTAAAACTGTTGCAGCATTCTGTAGAGTAACTAAAGTAATCTGTGTGTGTGTGTGTGTGTCAGGTGTGTGTGAGTGTCAGGTGTGTGTCAGGTGTGTGTGATTATGTGTATCAGGTTCTGGGCTTCAGATCTGATAGTGTTGTGTGGCAGGTTGTTGCTTCTTGTCTGAACCTGAAGGAAACAGAGTGTGTTTTGTGCCGAGCCTGTCAGGACGGACTCGGGTTACATGAACAGGCACACAGTGTCCTGCAGAGTCTCAGAGGACGTCCGGTAGGAGACGTCCGGCAGGAGACGTCCGGCAGGAGATGTCCAGCAGGAGACGTCCGGCAGGAGACGTCCGGCAGGAGACATCCAGCAGGAGACGTCCGGCAGGAGACGTCTAGCGGGAGACGTCTAGCAGGAGACGTCCGGCAGGAGACGTCCGGCAGGAGACGTCTAGCAGGAGACGTCCGGCGGGAGACGTCCGGCGGGAGACAATCACTGTTTTGTCCATCAGGGACAGACAGACTCAGATTATCAGACAACATGAGACTTAAACTTGTTTTATTTTGTTCTTTTACAGTAAAAATACAATCAAACAACAACCTGTGGTGGAATAAAGTTGAGCTTCTTTAAACGTCCACTGTGATATTTATTTGATAAGTTTTAGTTTTTAAGAAGTTGACATGAAACTGTTCGTACAGAATATTTCCATGCTGATCACTTCCTGATCGCCTCTATCAATTATCTGTTACACTTGTTTTAAAAATGTGTGTTGATGGTTAATAGTCACACATCACATGTGTCCTGTGAGGTCACTCATTTAGAAATCAATTAAATCTGAAGTTTGATTCACACAGAGGTCCAGGTGTCAGGTGTTCGCCCCCTGCTGGGTGTGAGTGGTACTGCAGCCTGTGGTCCACTTTGTATGAGCTTTATTAACAGTGTGCAGCAGCGACACTCTGAGCTGTGTGTGTGTGTGTGTGTGTGTGTGTGTGATTATTCCTGTTCATTCAGCCTCACTGTGCTGCAGCGTGTCAGCTACACATGGATTGAATGTGAGAACACCAAACTCAGTATTTTTTAAAAATGAAGCTTTTTGCTGCTTTGGCGTTTCAGCTCAGTGAAGAAAGACGTTGTTGTAAAAGTCGAGTCGGCTGCAGAAGTTCAGGAGCGTCTGACGCTGTGGACGAAATGGACTGACGGCGTTTTGTTAATGTTCTACAGAGAACAAACACACTTTCATAGGTGTCCTCAGGTGTCCTCAGGTGTGGTGTCCTCAGGTGTCCTCAGGTGTCCTCAGGTGTGGTGTCCTCAGGTGTGGTGTCCTCAGCTGTGATGTCCTCAGGTGTCCTCAGGTGTCCTCAGGTGTCCTCAGTTGTGGTGTCCTCAGGTGTCCTCAGGTGTGGTGTCCTCAGCTGTGGTGTCCTCAGCTATGGTGTCCTCAGGTGTCCTCAGGTGTGGTGTCCTCAGCTGTGGTGTCCTCAGCTATGGTGTCCTCAGGTGTCCTCAGGTGTGGTGTCCTCAGGTGTGGTGTCCTCAGGTGTCCTCAGGTGTGGTGTCCTCAGCTGTGGTGTCCTCAGCTGTGGTGTCCTCAGGTGTCCTCAGGTGTGGTGTCCTCAGCTATGGTGTCCTCAGGTGTCCTCAGGTGTGGTGTCCTCAGGTGTGGTGTCCTCAGGTGTCCTCAGGTGTGGTGTCCTCAGTTGTGGTGTCCCCAGCTGTGGTGTCCTCGGGTGTGGTGTCCTCAGGTGTCCTCAGCTGTGGTGTCCTCAGGTGTCCTCAGCTGTGGTGTCCTCAGGTGTCCTCAGGTGGTGTCCTCAGGTGTGGTGTCCTCAGGTGTCCTCAGGTGTGGTGTCCTCAGGTGTGGTGTCCTCAGCTGTGGTGTCCTCAGCTGTGGTGTCCTCAGGTGTCCTCAGGTGTGGTGTCCTCAGCTATGGTGTCCTCAGGTGTCCTCAGGTGTGGTGTCCTCAGCTGTGGTGTCCTCGGGTGTCCTCAGGTGTGGTGTCCTCAGGTGTCCTCAGGTGTGGTGTCCTCAGCTGTGGTGTCCTCGGGTGTCCTCAGGTGTGGTGTCCTCAGGTGTCCTCAGCTGTGGTGTCCTCAGGTGTGGTGTCCTCAGCTGTGGTGTCCTCGGGTGTCCTCAGGTGTGGTGTCCTCAGGTGTCCTCAGCTGTGGTGTCCTCAGGTGTCCTCAGCTGTGGTGTCCTCAGCTGTGGTGTCCTCAGGTGTCCTCAGCTGTGGTGTCCTCAGGTGTCCTCAGGTGTGGTGTCCTCAGGTGTCCTCAGCTGTGGTGTCCTCAGGTGTCCTCAGTTGTGGTGTCCCCAGCTGTGGTGTCCTCAGCTGTGGTGTCCTCGGGTGTCCTCAGGTGTGGTGTCCTCAGGTGTGGTGTCCTCAGGTGTGGTGTCCTCAGGTGTCCTCAGGTGTGGTGTCCTCAGCTGTGGTGTCCTCGGGTGTCCTCAGGTGTGGTGTCCTCAGGTGTGGTGTCCTCAGCTGTGATGTCCTCGGGTGTCCTCAGGTGTGGTGTCCTCAGGTGTCCTCAGCTGTGGTGTCCTCGGGTGTCCTCAGGTGTGGTGTCCTCAGGTGTCCTCAGCTGTGGTGTCCTCAGGTGTCCTCAGCTGTGGTGTCCTCAGCTGTGGTGTCCTCAGGTGTCCTCAGCTGTGGTGTCCTCAGGTGTCCTCAGGTGTGGTGTCCTCAGCTATGGTGTCCTCAGGTGTCCTCAGGTGTGGTGTCCTCAGCTGTGGTGTCCTCGGGTGTCCTCAGGTGTGGTGTCCTCAGGTGTCCTCAGGTGTGGTGTCCTCAGCTGTGGTGTCCTCGGGTGTCCTCAGGTGTGGTGTCCTCAGGTGTCCTCAGCTGTGGTGTCCTCAGGTGTGGTGTCCTCAGCTGTGGTGTCCTCGGGTGTCCTCAGGTGTGGTGTCCTCAGGTGTCCTCAGCTGTGGTGTCCTCAGGTGTCCTCAGCTGTGGTGTCCTCAGCTGTGGTGTCCTCAGGTGTCCTCAGCTGTGGTGTCCTCAGGTGTCCTCAGGTGTGGTGTCCTCAGGTGTCCTCAGCTGTGGTGTCCTCAGGTGTCCTCAGTTGTGGTGTCCCCAGCTGTGGTGTCCTCAGCTGTGGTGTCCTCGGGTGTCCTCAGGTGTGGTGTCCTCAGGTGTGGTGTCCTCAGGTGTGGTGTCCTCAGGTGTCCTCAGGTGTGGTGTCCTCAGCTGTGGTGTCCTCGGGTGTCCTCAGGTGTGGTGTCCTCAGGTGTGGTGTCCTCAGCTGTGATGTCCTCGGGTGTCCTCAGGTGTGGTGTCCTCAGGTGTCCTCAGCTGTGGTGTCCTCGGGTGTCCTCAGGTGTGGTGTCCTCAGGTGTCCTCAGGTGTGGTGTCCTCGGGTGTCCTCAGCTGTGGTGTCCTCGGGTGTCCTCAGGTGTGGTGTCCTCAGGTGTCCTCAGCTGTGGTGTCCTCAGCTGTGGTGTCCTCAGGTGTCC
The DNA here is from genome assembly GCF_900880675.1 of Sparus aurata. Lineage (NCBI taxonomy): Eukaryota > Metazoa > Chordata > Actinopteri > Spariformes > Sparidae > Sparus > Sparus aurata. The sequence continues at coordinate 528,179 of NC_044197.1, read as the reverse complement.
TCAGCTGTGGTGTCCTCAGGTGTGGTGTCCTCAGGTGTCCTCAGGTGTGGTGCTGGTTGAGAGTCTTTGAGATGGAGCTGTAGCTCATCAGGAGGGCCGGCGTGTCCGACATGCTGTTTGTGTGTGCTGAACAGTTTGGACACCAGGTGGATCTTTGTTGTCTGGGTCTAGATGTTTACCTGATGACACCTTCAGGCTCACCTGTTGCATCATTTCTAACCTGTTTGTTTGATACATAATTCTGACACTTGGACCCGACAGGAGCTTCTTTGTTCTGGTCCACGGTTCCTGCCTCTACAGAACTTCTCCTTCAGGACTTTACAGGCAATTTATCTGGATTGTCTGATTTCACAGCGGCTGCTCTGACACTTGAGATGTTGTCACAGTTGATCTGTCTGCAGGTGATCTGTCTGCAGGTATCTGTCTGCAGGTGATCTGTCTGCAGGTGATCTGTCTGCAGGTATCTGTCTGCAGGTGATCTGTCTGCAGGTATCTGTCTGCAGGTGATCTGTCTGCAGGTGATCTGTCTGCAGGTGATCTGTCTGCAGGTATCTGTCTGCAGGTATCTGTCTGCAGGTGATCTGTCTGCAGTTATCTGTCTGCAGGTGATCTGTCTGCAGGTGATCTGTCTGCAGGTTATCTGTCTGCAGTTATCTGTCTGCAGGTGATCTGTCTGCAGTGATCTGTCTGCAGGTGATCTGTCTGCAGGTGATCTGTCTGCAGGTGATCTGTCTGCAGTGATCTGTCTGCAGGTGATCTGTCTGCAGGTGATCTGTCTGCAGGTATCTGTCTGCAGGTGATCTGTCTGCAGGTATCTGTCTGCAGGTATCTGTCTGCAGGTGATCTGTCTGCAGGTATCTGTCTGCAGGTGATCTGTCTGCAGGTATCTGTCTGCAGGTATCTGTCTGCAGGTATCTGTCTGCAGGTATCTGTCTGCAGGTGATCTGTCTGCAGGTATCTGTCTGCAGGTATCTGTCTGCAGGTATCTGTCTGCAGGTATCTGTCTGCAGGTGATCTGTCTGCAGGTATCTGTCTGCAGGTGATCTGTCTGCAGGTATCTGTCTGCAGGTGATCTGTCTGCAGGTGATCTGTCTGCAGGTGATCTGTCTGCAGGTGATCTGTCTGCAGGTGATCTGTCTGCAGGTGATCTGTCTGCAGGTATCTGTCTGCAGGTGATCTGTCTGCAGGTGATCTGTCTGCAGGTGATCTGTCTGCAGGTATCTGTCTGCAGGTATCTGTCTGCAGGTGATCTGTCTGCAGGTGATCTGTCTGCAGGTATCTGTCTGCAGGTGATCTGTCTGCAGGTGATCTGTCTGCAGGTATCTGTCTGCAGGTGATCTGTCTGCAGGTGATCTGTCTTGCAGGTGATCTGTCTGCAGGTGATCTGTCTGCAGGTATCTGTCTGCAGGTATCTGTCTGCAGGTGATCTGTCTGCAGGTCAGTGGATGAGCTGTTGACCTGTTTGCTGCAGATCATCATAAAGAGCTCTGACGTCTGCAGCAGCAGTTTCATGTGAGACGTCCGTGTGGCTCCATGTTTCTCTGCTGGTGGAGGTCCGACTGGTCCTGATGGTTCAGACCGGTTAGAAATGTGAAACTGTGGACATTGAATTTTTCATTTATTGTTGCAGTCAGAACTTCCTGGAGTGACTGATTCAAAACAAAAAACAATGAATCTTCTCTTTTCTAATAAAGTGGAATCAAACTGAACATTTACGTTGCCAAACTTTATTAATGTTGCTGGAAGAAACACACCTGCGGCTGCTGCTCACACCTGGACCGCAATCTGTCAGGGAAACCACCTCGACCCGTCCTCGTCCTCTGGACCGTCCTCATCCACTGACCTTTACAGACCTGCACAGAGTAAACAGTAAATCACACTGAGGCATGCTGGGAGCTGTGACATCACAGCTGTGGACAAAGATTCACTTCAGCTGCTGGAAAGTTTCTCACTGCTCACTGAGCACGCCTGCTTTCACATGATGACTAAATACAGACTGGTGATGACGAGCAGCCCTGCTGAGGTACCAGGACCCACACCTGCTCACGCCTGCTCACGCCTTCTCACGCCTGCTCACGCCTTCTCACGCCTGCTCACGCCTTCTCACGCCTGCTCACGCCTGCTCACACCTTCTCACGCCTGCTCACGCCTGCTCACGCCTGCTCACACCTTCTCACGACTGCTCACGCCTGCTCACGCCTTCTCACACCTTCTCACGCCTTCTCACGCCTGCTCACGCCTTCTCACGCCTGCTCACACCTGTTCACACCTCAGACTCCAAGTTCACCCCCTGAGCATCAAACTGGATCAACAACTCTGACTGACCAGTGAGAACTCTCTCAGGCTACATGATGATGATGATGATGATGATGATGACGGTGAACCCGGCGGTCCCTCGGCCTTCTTCCATTAGACTGATGAGTAATGATGTGAGAGCTGCGGGGACAGAGTTCAGTGAACGCAGCGCCTGCTCTCTCAGCTGTTAGCGTCACCCAATCCTTCAGCTAACTGAGTTAGCCTGCACTTTGCTAATGGTGTTAGCGAAGACGAAGAGGGCGCGGCGAGGAGAAACGCCATCAGGACGGTTTCATCCAGCAGGAAACATCCAGCTGATCCCATCGACCTCCATCAGGACGACGCTCTCATGCTGCGTTCAGGCCACATGGGAATAATCATCGCTGTGATTCAGCAACAAACTGCGGAGGGAAACTTAAAGTGTTTGGAGTCATTAAGATAACTCGATCATACGGAGGCCCATCTGTGCCAAAAATAAATGCTTTACTTTTACGTCACACTTTCAGGAAGTGCCAGAGAAACAAAGACCGTCGAGGCTGAAGGAGGAGGAGCTCAACTTTTAATTAATTTCACTTTATTTATTCAAAACCACGTTTTAAAAGAAGTTAACAGGAAGTTGTGTGGACAGTCGGGACTCGTAGATTCAGGTTCAGGTGTTCCAGTCGTTTCCTGGTCTAGAAGAAAAAAAGTTTTTCAGTCAGAATCCAGATGAAGTGTTCTCCTGCGACCGTCACCGCCTCGCTCACAGGACTCTTTCAAACTTTATTCATAGAACACCTTTCAAACAAATCAAATATAAAATAATTCATTAATATTAGAAAACAAAAATGTATTTAGAGACTAATGAACACTATGAAGTCCAATAAAAAAAATAAGTGGCTGTTAAAATAACAAAAATGAGAATATAACATGGTAAACAGTCACATGGGGGACAGACAGACAGACGGCGCCCCCTGCAGTCTGTTTCTGCTGTTACTGTTCACTGTGATTAACCAGGAATGCTCAGCCAATCAGGACGGAGCCTGACAAACCAAATCAGTCGTTCAAACCTCATTAAGAGAATGTTAATTAGCTCAGCTGATTGGACGACCCGGCCGCTCTGTGTCTGATGAATATTCAGAGACACATGAAGTCTGATGAGTTTGTTTTCTGCGATCGATCGCTGAATGACGACGTTTCTGATAACGAGCTGAAACTCGTCTGTTTGTTCTAAATTAAATTATGTAAATTACAGCAACAGTGTGACGGAGCAGCTGTGAGGACAGAAACACTGATCGACTCTCCACGTTTTACATCAAACTTTATTTAACTGTCGACTTCAAACTGCCGTCAGCTGACAGAGACGGTTTGATCTGTGACTGATGATCGATATCTGACAGTGAAGGTTATTGATCACGTCCCGGTCGCCTGTTAGATGTCAGAACGCTGAAAATGATCCAACAATGTGACGACAAACGTCTTCTGTTGTTCAGTTCACTGAAACCAAACTGCCACATTTACACATTTCAACAATGAATCAGATATTCAGTTTGAGTAACAGAAACTAAAATGATTACATCATCCAAACAGACAGAAGTTCAAAACTTTATTAATCAGGTAAGAGTAAACAGGAAGTCAATCAGATCTCTGTCTGTAAACACACACACACACACACACACACACACACACACATGAATGGTTTCCGTGTGCTGCAGGTGAATGGAGGCTCTTTGTGTGACATCACGCTCAGCTTCTTCTTCTTCTTCTTTAAAGTAATAAGTAGAACATCTCTGAAACTCTGTTGTTGTTCTGTCTCAGGATCAAACCACCTGATTCTGACACGTTGGCTGTTAGCTGCTTCCTGTGCTACATGCTAACTGTGTTGGTGTGATCGCAACCTTCGAAAATATCACAGAAGGTTCAGGAAGTTTGTTGCGATAAATGCTGAAGGAGAGACTACGACTCCCAAGATGCATTTCACTGACAACCAATCACAGAGCTTCATTTCATGCCATGCGCTCCACAAACGGCAGAGAAGCCTTTTGTGACATCGTGACATCATCTCTCATCTTCTTCCTCCTCAGGTTCTTTCGGGGCGAATACACGGTGGAGGTGGCGATCAACGACTACCTGGACATCTACTGTCCGCACTACGAGGTGGCGGAGTCGGCCGAGCGGATGGAGCACTACGTGTTGTACATGGTGAACTACGACGGCTACACCACCTGCGACCACCACAGGAAGGGCTTCAAAAGGTGGGAGTGTAACCGCCCGCTGAGCCCAAACGGACCGCTCAAGTTCTCCGAGAAGTTCCAGCTGTTCACCCCCTTCAGCCTGGGCTTCGAGTTCAGGCCGGGCCACGAGTACTACTACATCTGTGAGTACTGCTACACCCGAGTACTGCTACACCCGAGTACTGCTACATCTGTGATTACTGCTACACCTGAGTACTGCTACACACTGAATACTGCTACACCCGAGTACTGCTACACACTGAATACTACACCCGAGTACTGCTACACCCAAGTACTGCTACACCCAAGTACTGCTACAACCGAGTACTGCTACACCCGAGTACTGCTACACCCAAGTACTGCTACAACCGAGTACTGCTACATACTGAGTACTGCTACACCCGAGTACTGCTACACACTGAATACTACACCCGAGTACTGCTACACCCGAGTACTGCTACATCTGTGAGTACTGCTACAACCGACTACTGCTACACCCGAGTACTGCTACACCCGAGTACTGCTACACACTGAGTACTGCTACACCCGAGTACTGCTACACACTGAATACTACACCCGAGTACTGCTACACCCAAGTACTGCTACACCCAAGTACTGCTACAACCGAGTACTGCTACACCCAAGTACTACTACAACCGAGTACTGCTACATACTGAATACTACACCCGAGTACTGCTACACACTGAATACTGCTACACCCGAGTACTGCTACACACTGAATACTACACCCGAGTACTGCTACACCCGAGTACTGCTACATCTGTGAGTACTGCTACAACCGACTACTGCTACACCCGAGTACTGCTACACCCGAGTACTGCTACATACTAAATACTGCTACACCCGAGTACTGCTACACCCGAGTACTGCTACACACTGAATACTGCTACACACTGAATACTGCTACACCCGAGTACTGCTACACCCGAGTACTGCTACACCCGAGTACTGCTACACACTGAATACTGCTACACCCGAGTACTGCTACACACTAAATACTGCTACACCCGAGTACTGCTACACCCGAGTACTGCTACACACTGAATACTGCTACACCCGAGTACTGCTACACACTGAATACTGCTACACCCGAGTACTGCTACACCCGAGTACTGCTACACACTGAATACTGCTACACACTGAATACTGCTACACCCAAGTACTGCTACAACCGAGTACTGCTACATACTGAATACTACACCCGAGTACTGCTACACACTGAATACTGCTACACCCGAGTACTGCTACACACTGAATACTACACCCGAGTACTGCTACACCCGAGTACTGCTACATCTGTGAGTACTGCTACAACCGACTACTGCTACACCCGAGTACTGCTACACCCGAGTACTGCTACATACTAAATACTGCTACACCCGAGTACTTCTACACCCGAGTACTGCTACACACTGAATACTGCTACACACTGAATACTGCTACACCCGAGTACTGCTACACCCGAGTACTGCTACACACTGAATACTGCTACACCCGAGTACTGCTACACCCGAGTACTGCTACACCCGAGTACTGCTACACACTGAATACTGCTACACCCGAGTACTGCTACACACTGAATACTGCTACACCCGAGTACTGCTACACCCGAGTACTGCTACACCCGAGTACTGCTACACACTGAATACTGCTACACCCGAGTACTGCTACACACTGAATACTGCTACACCCGAGTACTGCTACACCCGAGTACTGCTACACACTGAATACTGCTACACCCAAGTACTGCTACAACCGAGTACTGCTACATCTGTGAGTACTGCTACAACCGACTACTGCTACATACTGAATACTACACCCGAGTACTGCTACACACTGAATACTGCTACACCCGAGTACTGCTACACACTGAATACTACACCCGAGTACTGCTACACCCGAGTACTGCTACATCTGTGAGTACTGCTACAACCGACTACTGCTACATACTGAATACTGCTACACCCGAGTACTGCTACACCCGAGTACTGCTACACACTGAATACTGCTACACCCGAGTACTGCTACACCCGAGTACTGCTACACACTGAATACTGCTACACCCGAGTACTGCTACACCCGAGTACTGCTACACACTGAATACTGCTACACCCGAGTACTGCTACACCCGAGTACTGCTACACCCGAGTACTGCTACACACTGAATACTGCTACACCCGAGTACTGCTACACACTGAATACTGCTACACCCGAGTACTGCTACACCCGAGTACTGCTACACACTGAATACTGCTACACCCGAGTACTGCTACACACTGAATACTACACCCGAGTACTGCTACACCCGAGTACTGCTACATTCTGAATACTACACCCGAGTACTGCTACACACTGAATACTACACCCGAGTACTGCTACAACCGAGTACTGCTACATTCTGAATACTACACCCGAGTACTGCTACACACTGAATACTACACCCGAGTACTGCTACACCCGAGTACTGCTACATCTGTGAGTACTGCTACAACCGACTACTGCTACATACTGAATACTGCTACGCCCGAGTACTGCTACATCCGAGTACTGCTACACACTGAATACTGCTACACCCGAGTACTGCTACACCCGAGTACTGCTACACACTGAATACTGCTACACCCGAGTACTGCTACACCCGAGTACTGCTACATCTGTGAGTACTGCTACAACCGACTACTGCTACACACTGAATACTACACCCGAGTACTGCTACACACTGAATACTGCTACATCGAGTACTGCTACACCTGAGTACTGCTACACCCGAGTACTGCTACACCCGAGTACTGCTACACCCGAGTACTGCTACACACTGAATACTGCTACACCCGAGTACTGCTACACCTGAGTACTGCTACACCCGAGTACTGCTACACACTGAGTACTGCTACACCTGAGTACTGCTACATCGAGTACTGCTACACCTGAGTACTGCTACACCCGAGTACTGCTACACCCGAGTACTGCTACACACTGAGTACTGCTACACCCGAGTACTGCTACACACTGAATACTGCTACATCGAGTACTGCTACACCTGAGTACTGCTACACCTGAGTAGTACAGCTGCAGGTATCTGACGTGATGTCACTGATCTGTGATCTGTGTCTCTGCAGCGTCTCCACATCCTAACCTGGCTGGTAAACCCTGTCTGAAGCTCAAGATCTACGTCAAACCCACCAGTGAGTCTCTTCTTCTCCTCTCTTCTTCTCCTCTTCCTCTCCTCCTCTTCTCCTCGTTGTCCTCTAACTCTGACACTTCCACCTCGACACAACAACTTTGATTTTCACATGAAGTTGTTTATTTGGATCTGTTGTTCCTAATAATAATAATTAATAATCAAATCATCACAGTCAGTTTTAGACCTATCAGACGTCCTCCTGTGGTCACATGCAGTCAGAGTGTGGTTAGTTGTGAGTGTGTGTGTGTTGTGTGTGTGTGTGTGTGTGTGTGTGTTCTGTGAGTGTGTGTGTTAAATTACACACTGTCAGTTTTTTCCAGTCTGGCGCCCCCTTCAGTCTGATCCTGAGACTGCAGCATGGTGGTCTGTTAACAAGTGTCTCTTCTTCAAGGTTTAACTACAGCTCCCATGATGCTTTGGTAACGGGCCTATGATAAAGCATCATGGGAGCTGTAGTTGTTAAAGTGTTGTCTCTTTAAAGTCTCTTTAAACTAGGCTGGGATGATGTCAGAGTTGTTGGGAGATGCTGTGGTCTCACCTGTGTGTCTCTCCTGTGTGTCTCTCCTGTGTGTCTCACCTGTGTGTCTCTCCTGTGTGTCTCTCCTGTGTGTCTCACCTGTGTGTCTCTCCTGTGTGTCTCTCCTGTGTGTCTCACCTGTGTGTCTCTCCTGTGTGTCTCTCCTGTGTGTCTCTCCTGTGTGTCTCACCTGTGTGTCTCTCCTGTGTGTCTCACCTGTGTGTCTCTCCTGTGTGTCTCACCTGTGTGTCTCACCTGTGTGTCTCTCCTGTGTGTCTCTCCTGTGTGTCTCTCCTGTGTGTCTCACCTGTGTGTCTCTCCTGTGTGTCTCACCTGTGTGTCTCTCCTGTGTGTCTCACCTGTGTGTCTCACCTGTGTGTCTCTCCTGTGTGTCTCACCTGTGTGTCTCACCTGTGTGTCTCTCAGATGACTCGGTGTACGAGTCTCCGGAGCCGTTCCTGACTGACGACACCACCGGCGGCTGCAGCCTCGCTCTGCCCCGCCTCTCCCTGCTGTCCGCCATGTTGCTCGGCCTCTTCCTCGTCTTCCTCCTCGCCTCCTCATAGCACCTCCTCCTCCTGCTCCTCTTCCTCCAGCCGCTCTGAGGAGAAACCTGAGGCAGGGAACAGATCCAGCTCTCTCTCTCTGACCCCTGGCCTTCACCTGAACACTCAGCAGCTCAGCCAATCAGAGGCTGTGGTCACATGTGGGAGGAGCCTGGAGCTGCTGCTTGGAGTTAGTTTCTGTGGCGGATCATCTGAGATGTCGGTGCTGCCGGACTGCAGGCGCTGATCCAGACTCCACTGACTCTCATGTTGTAACTCTCACAGGTTGTTTCTGTGTTTCTGTCCCTCGTCAGCTTCCGTAGTTCCACACGTTGTCACAGATGTTTAATTCTGTGGTCGAAATGAGACCTGAGCTTCAGAACATGTCAACACAGTTTTATATAAAACTATAATAAATAAACCAGACGTCCGGTTCAGAGCAGCAGTCTGACAGTTGCAGCTGTTTGTTATCACTCAGCAGAACCTGGTGGTACCAGAAGATGTTTGAATGATCGGCTTCAGTGCTGCAGATGTAAGATGTTACAGTATCTGTACGCAGGCTGCGACGAGGACGGCTCACTTTAATCCTGTAGCAGCAGATGGAGTTCTGATGGCGTCTCAGAACTTCTACAGAATCTAAATCTAAACCTGTGAAAGAAAACTCTCAGGACTCATCACGTCATCACAGTCGGATGTTTGACACATTTAAATTTCACTTTCTCGACAGTTTGAGGTCGCTGCTGGTTCCATCTAATCCTACACTAATTAAATAATGTCATTAACTAATCAGTCGATAGTGACCCGATTCATCCTCCAACAATACAGACAGGTGGAAGCAGAGCTGATGAAACACCCGTCTGATGTCTCACTCAACACAAAGTCCAGTTCTTCAGTCAGAGCCGCTCCAGCCGGATCCGTCCCCAGCAGAGCCTGAAGCTTACACACTGGGGCTGCCCGATAAATCCAGTTTTCATCGTCATCACGATATGAACATGTGCGATAAACACATTGCAAAAGACTGCCATTATTTTGTTTACATGCGCCATGCACGCACATTGAGCATGCCAACATTTAGCCTATCAGACGGAGCCCTGGATACAAGGGCCAATCAGATGAAGCCCCAGCTAGCCGTTAGCTACCCTGACAAAATGAATCGGCATCAGTTTGGTGGTGATTGGCAGGTTATGATGGCTGAGAGAGAAAAACCATGAAAATGTGGTCGACGAAGACGTAGTGGTGAAGAGAAACAGCACTTCTGCTATATGGACTGATTCTGGATTCAGGAGAGACGACGTGTTACAAACACAGGTACTGTGTAAAACATGCCGAGCAGTCGTTGCAACTTCTAGAGGAAACACAACCAACATCCATCACCAGCTGCAATACAACCAGAAAGACCTACACCAACACTTCAAAACTAACGTCAGCCATCATTAACTGTATAGTTAATCATATGCAAACTTAAATATTTGTTTATTTATCACAAGTTATATCGTCATCGTGATATTGAACAGTGTTATCGCACATCGCAGACTTTCCTTATATCGTGCAGGCCCTACTCACACATATTGAGACATATCTTCTGATAATAACAGATTATCTTTAAAAATGATACATATTTATATGTAATATATATTTTTATTATTTAGATGTCGTAATAAATATCATCAATATCTGATCAATCGATGATCAGGTGACATCAGGTGTGAATGAAGCATTTAGACAAACATCTGCAGTGACTGGATCAGAAACACAGAAGCCGACCTGAGAGCAGACACGACCGCCAGTGGAGTCGGCTTCAGTGTGTGGAGGGACGAAGCTGGTCGTCTTCATCGTCTTCATCATCATCATCATCACCATCATCATCATCACCATCATCATCACCATCATCATCATCACGGCTCTTCGTCCTCAGCAGACAGAACGACATCATCAGTCTGCAGAAACACACTCAAACACTCAGCAGCTTCATCCTGCAGGATCCAGAAACTCTTCCAGATGTTTCACATTAACTTCATCATCAGATCCAGTTTATAATTCTCTCAAACGTCTTAAAACTGGAAGAAAAATTCATAAAGACAATTTGAAAATCAGACAAATTCAGACATCATGACGAGCTTACCTCATTAACATAATATACAGTTTCCATATTCACACTCATTTCTGTGACTGTAATCATCATCAGTATAATGATATAAAATCAATAATCAGAGACGCAGGCTGAGACTCTCTCTCTCATTGGCTGCATGTGTCTCTCGCCCAGCTGCAGCCGTCAGCAGACGCTGAGTCGACGCCTTTCATTCGTGTAAATCTGCCAAAGACTTTGTTCAACTTTTCTGTCGGGGGAGAAAAGTCAAACAGCAGCTACAGGGGTCGTCTTGGCCCCGCCTACTTCTGCCACAGGGGGGCGGGGTTATGTCGTTTTGTTGTAAAAATGTAAACGAATGTTAACGTGCAAAACAAAAATGAACCAATCAAAAATGGCCTTTTTTCCCACTGGTGCTGAATTTGTAGTGACTTCTTTGTGGGGAAACAGCGACGCCGTGTGGTCAGGAGGACTTTCTTTTCTTCTTCATCTCTTCATACCATCTCTCCATCTCCACTGATGGAGGGGAGTGTGTCCTTGTGTGTGGACGAGCAGGGGCATGCTGGGAAATGCAGTACTAACTAACGAACGCACTGTGATGGAGGCGGACAGAAGATGTAGCACTTGGACTTTGTTGAGGGAAACAAACTGATGTTTCCTGACAAAAAGAGTGAAATTGATGTTTTGATTTTATGTTTGTGCCATTTTTCTGTTTTAAAAAATGTTCGAGGAAATTCATATGAGATATGAAATCATCCAGAGAGATATGAAGGAATCAGTCGGATGTTTGTTGTTGTTACTGTTGTTGTTGTTGTTGTTGTTGTTTTCCTCCTTTATGTTCCTGCTTGCATCACAATGCATTCTGGTCCTTGTAGTCCTGTGTTTTCTGGTTCTGTTGATGAAAATGGTTCGGTGGGTTCATCATCCTTCTCTTCATAGATTTCTGTGTGGATGGAGTCTGTTTCTTGTGGTGTAAGAAATGTTGAAGAAGCTGGAGGAGGGAAAAAGTTGTGGTGGTGGTTTTGTGAGCGGGAGTGAGACCTCCCTCTGGTTTACAGCGTCTCTGAAGCTCAATCATACAGAGAGAAAATGTTTTTCTACATCCAAATGTCTGCGTGTCTATTCTCTGAGAGACAAAAATCTGTTTTTGTATATTTTCTTATTGGATGCTTATAAAGTCCTGTTAAAGAATGCATTTATCTGATTGGCTCAAGAGCTAACGAGGGGTCAGGGGTCATCAGGCCTCTTCAGGACTTCAGGATCTTTTTTTCCTGCGCTGCATGAGCAGGAAAAAACATTTTAAATACATTTACTGAATTTACTTTGAAGACCATCTCAGAGAGAACATGTGTACGAATCTGTGTTTGATAAATTCACCAATAAAAAATGTTCCACTAAAAATCAGTTTTCTGCTCGTCTTGTCCACACACACACACACACACACACACACACACACACATACACACACACACACACACACACACACATACACACACACACACACACACACACACTGCTTCTGTCACCATGTTGGCTTCTGGGAACAAGTCAGTGCATCACGTGACGATGCAGTTACACCGTCTGACCACCAGGAGAACTGGCTTCAGAGCCTGGCGCTCTTCATAGAGGCTGAGTAAGTATTGATCTGCAGAATGTGACCAGTCAAAGTTTAAAAGTTAAAGTGTAGAAGTGACGAGCTGCTCATGTGAAACTCCAGCTGGAGTGAAAACAGAACAAATGAAGGATGTTTATTAAAGGAGCAGTATGTAGGAACTGACCGTCTGTCAAATTCATAGTCACAGTTAAAAGGAGGCGGGGCACCACCAGAGTTACCGCTGACTGCTGCTAGCTGTAGCTGCCCGTAGCTAGTTAGCTGAGTTAGCCACGCAGCTAGCGGTGAGGACTAGGAGCTCAGAAACATCGGCACTGCTCTTGTTTACAGCACCAGCATTGAAGTTCTGGACCCGACGGGCCGGGGCTAGCTGGTTAGCATGCCAACTTCAGCAGATACAAAGTTTTATTCACACTCGATGATAATTTAGGTTAATTTTGGAACGTTTTCAGTTGAAGTTCGGACATACAGCCCCTCTAGAAGTTCTCGTTATCGTGATGTGCTCATCGATAAACTTCAGCTAATAATCAATCCACATGTCAGAGTGAATCTTAAACTTAAAATGATCATCAATCGGTACAACAGAGATCAGTCAAATCAGGCTGTATGTGGAACATTTTCACAATAAAAGCATCAGGACCTTCATGCTTTTATTTTGGTCCACTGATCAACAGTCGGTGGTGAACAGCTTCTCTTCAGTAAATGTTCAAACTAAACCAGGAAGGATTATTCAGACAGCTGTGACACAGCTGGTGACATCACTGCTGACATCATCAGAGCATCAGAGTCACTGCAGACTGAGTAACATGTGGACCGCAGCACCGACGGCACAGACCGTGTTCAGACATGTTCCCGCTCAGCAGCAGGAAGTTAACATCAGACTCACACTGACGCCTGCTGGTCAGCTGCCGTCACTACAACCTGCCTGCTGCAGGTCCTCACACCTGAGCTCACCTTCTCTACTGCACAGCTTCCTGATGATGTCATCATGTCATATGAGACCAATAACAATCAAACATTAATATTCAGTGAACTGGATGTTTCCTGTGTTTTAACAGTAAGTAGCACTTAATGTAGTTACTGTGATTATACTGTAGTTACTGTAGTTACTGTAATTATACTGTAGTTACTGTAGTTACTGTAGTTACTGTAACTACTGTAGTTACTGTAGTTACTGTGATTATGCTGTAGTTACTGTAGTTACTGTAGTTACTGTGATTATACTGTAGTTACTGTAGTTACTGTTATTATACTGTAGTTACTGTGATTATACTGTAGTTACTGTAGTTACTGTGATTATACAGCATAATCACAGTAACTACAGTAACTACAGTATAATCACAGTAACTACAGTATAATAACAGTAACTACAGTAACTACAGTACTACAGTATGATCACAGTAACTACAGTAACTACAGTAACTACAGTATAATCACAGTAACTACAGTATGATCACAGTAACTACAGTAACTACAGTAACTACAGTAACTACAGCATAATCACAGTAACTACAGTAGTTACAGTAACTACAGTAACTACAGTAGTTACAGTAACTACAGCATAATCACAGTAACTACAGTAGTTACAGTAACTACAGTAACTACAGTACTACAGTATAATCACAGTAACTACAGTAACTACAGTAACTACAGTATAATCACAGTAACTACAGTAACTACAGTATAATCACAGTAACTACAGTAACTACAGTATGATCACAGTAACTACAGTAACTACAGTAACTACAGCATAATCACAGTAACTACAGTAACTACAGTAACTACAGCATAATCACAGTAACTACAGTTACTACAGTATAATCACAGTAACTACAGTATGATCACAGTAACTACAGTAACTACAGTAACTACAGCATAATCACAGTAACTACAGTTACTACAGTATAATCACAGTAACTACAGTAACTACAGTAACTACAGCATAATCACAGTAACTACAGTAACTACAGTAACTACAGTATAATCACAGTAACTACAGTAACTACAGTAACTACAGCATAATCACAGTAACTACAGTAACTACAGTAACTACAGTATAATCACAGTAACTACAGTAACTACAGTAACTACAGTAACTACAGCATAATCACAGTAACTACAGTAACTACAGTAACTACAGCATAATCACAGTAACTACAGTAACTACAGTAACTACAGCAAAATCACAGTAACTACAGTAACTACAGTAACTACAGTATAATCACAGTAACTACAGCATAATAACTACAGTAACTACAG
>NC_044197.1:466793-512947 GCF_900880675.1 Sparus aurata | reverse complement strand
AGTACTATGTTACTATAGATACTATAGTAACTAGTTACTGTACAGATTACACACTGCGTCCTTTATAAATGAGTTGATTTTCTCATCAATCAGATGAAACCGTGACGATCAGCTGACTCAGTTTATACACACATGTAATCTATGATCAGTTACTTTGATTTAAGTACATTTAATCAGAGTTGTAAAAAGTCATTCTGGAGTAAAAGTAAAGATCTGATGTTTGAGTGTTACTCTGGTGAAAGTGAGAGGATCTTATGAAAAGTACTCGAGTAAAAGTCTTAAAGTATCTCATGTAAGTATCAAAGAACTTTCTGCTCTGATGCAGTGAAAATATAAAGTATCAGCAGATGGAAATACTCAAGTAAAGTACTGAGATGTCCTTCCACTGGTGCTGACCTCAGATCAGATAAGCAGCAGAGACAGAGGTGGGAACTGAGGATGAAGCATCATCACACACACACACACACACACACACACACACACACACACACACACACACACACTCTCTCAGCTCTCTAATTGGAACACGCCCCCTCGCTCCTCTGGGACCTGTTGCTGTTGTTGTCGTGTCTCTCGGGGCGTCTGATTGGCTGAGATGTTTATCAGTCATCAGCTCCACGCCCACTCATCACTGGCTTGTTACAGTGACAGGCCCCGCCCCCTCCTGACCTCATCACCCTGCTGTCAGTGTTCATGTGTGATATGATCCTGACAGAGTGCACTGTGGGAAAACAGCCTGCTGACTCTCACACAGGGTGATGAAGAGGAGGAGGAGGAGGAGGAAGATGGTTATTGAGAAGCTGAAGAAATATATTGATTTGATCAATAAACTAAATGAACTGAGACAAGGAGAAAATATCTAACAGTCGATCAGCTGATAAGATGTCTGTGAACACATCGTCTGATCCAACTGAACCAGTGACACCAGCACCAGACTCCCTTAACAAATGTGTCAGTTTAGTGAGTTGTTGAGTTGGAGACACTTTATAAACTCTGTGAAACTCTGTCTCTGACTCATTCTGCATTATTTGGACCTTCTTGTTCATTCAGCAAATGTTCTACATGAACTTCTTTCTGTCTTTGAGTAGAAACATGGAGTCTGTGTGTCTCAGAGATGGACGGGTTTGTTTCATACAGAGCAGGAAGTGACATCACATCACTGAGGTCACTCGTGGTCAGGTACAGAACCGAGGTGAAGGTTATTGGACCGACGTTCAGTCCGACACCACTCAGCGGCGTCTCTTCCTCAGTGTGACGGACAGTCGGCAGCAGGAGGACGTCAGCTGCTCTGCAGGCTGACTGATCAATAAGTTTCATTACTGTTAGTTTGATTTAGACTAAAACTGTTTCTGCATGCTGACTTCATGACATTAGTCACAATTATGTCCTGGAGCCTCGGTGGTGGAACGAACTCCCGACCACTGTCAGGACAGTAGAGTCACCCTGTGACAGCAGAAGACTCCAGACTCACCTGTTCAGACTTCACCTGGACACAGAGCATGAACCCCCACCCCCCCCCCCCCCCCCCCCCCCCCCCCCCCCCAAAAAAAAAAATTATGTATGCACTTGTGTCATGTGTCGATGTTGAAAAGAGAAGGACCCGAGCCGTCTTACTGAGAATGAGCTGGTTTATTTCCTGACATTACTTTGCTACAGCTAGCAGAGCTCAAAGACCCCACACACCGTGCAGACTCAAACCAACAGCCGGCTGTGTCATTGAACGCACCGCTTCGACAGATTTGTTCCCGACCTCGTCCGAGTCTCTCCGAACGCTTCAGACGGCCGACGGTCGGGCCGGTGTGTTCCTGCATTAACACATGCACACGCTGGTGGAGCCACAGTTCACCTGAGTGGTGCTGTGGGGTGGAAGCACACTTCAGGTGCCCACTAATTGATTCAGGTGTGACACAGAGGAAGTCTTTTGTTTTCGACTGCAGGCTGGCAGCAGTTTTTGAGTTCTTGGTTCGACCTTAATGCTTTAGTTTCAAATTTATTAAATGGATTGGCCTATCAGAAGATATCTTTTGCCTACAGAAGTATTATTGTGGTAGCTTAATTGACGAGCTTCACAGGAGCTCAGCTGAAAAATCACGTTGAAGTGGGGGCCACGGGTCGGGCCGGAGCAGTGGGCAGAGGACGTGGACCGCGGGAGAGCGTGGAGAGAGATCCGGCTGCTGGTCGTGGAACAAACGGAGAGTGGAGAGTCCTGTGGATGACGCGTGAAGCAGCAGAGTTTCATTCAATCAAGCCACAAAGGAACCGAGGTAAATGGTATCGACACCATCAACCATACATGGCCGAAGAGAAAAAAGTAAATCAATAAATATTGGCCTATAATAAATAACATGTGCACACAGAAAATAAAGGCGCGGATCAATCCCAAGTTTGATGTTTTAAATCAAACAAGACAACCTAAGAAAGACTATTGATGCTTTTTTCTTTGGAAAATGTTTTGGGTGGTTTGTGTGATTTAAAACTGGTAAAGTGGACAAACAAAAGGGTGATGAGGTTGAGTTGGGTAAAGCAGCTGCACATGATGGTACAAAGGAGGATGTGCCTACTGATGGAGTTAAAAACGAACAGTGAAGCTTACAGCAAACCCTCTGCTTGCTAAAATAAGTGACTTAGAGACACTGAGAAAATCTTAACTAAGTACGGCTGCTAACTTAAAGACTGCAGTACAGAGTTTGATGGGTGAACCTGGTTATGAAAATGTTTCAATGTGTATCAGGTGCTGATTAATGATGCAAAGGATGCTCATAACAAAATGCTTGAGTGGTTGCCTGTGGAAGAAAAGGAGCATGAGATTTGGTTCAAAGTAAAACTGTTGAGTGTGAATGAATTTTTTCAGAATGTTGCAAAATATCGAACATGTGTAACTGATAAAATGGTTGAAAATATTGACAGTTTGGGTGACGCAGAGATCAAACCCACGGATAGTGTGTCAAATGTTGGATCAGATTCCTCAGTTGAACACTGCAACAGTTCACGATCAAGAGAATCATCCATTATGACTGTGAAGCCTAAAGAGCCGCCCGCCTCGCTCGCACATCAGCTGTGGAAAGGAAACATACAATGGAAATGGAAAAATTTGAGAAAATACAAATTGAAATAGAGATTGAAGCTTCAGATGCAGAACTGCAGTGCTGAGAGCTTTTTCAGAACAAGATGGAATGGAATCTTATTTTGAAAGGAGAGAGGAAAGGACTGGACTTCCTGGTGTAAGGCGAGCATCTATCATACCTGTGGAACCTGAACACTTACCTGCTGTAAGGACCAAAAATTCAGATGCACAACCTAATGGCACCAACACACCTGCGCAACATGAACCCAACCTGAACCCAACCTGAACCCAACCTGAACCCAACCTGAACCCAACCTGAACCCAACCTGAACCAAGGAGGCAAAGGACCAGAACTGCTGTACATGCAGTCAATGAGAATTCCACTTTTCAGATTCTGCAAAAACAAAATGAAATATCTGAACTGCTAACACAACAACACAGAGCAAATCAACTTCCACTGAGAGAAATACCAGTTTTTGATGGTGATCCTTCTTTTTATGAATGCATTCAAACATTGTGAGGAGGATAAAAGTGCATCTAAAGGGGATTGCCTGTATTATCTGGAAAGATACACCAGGGGGCGTCCAAGAGACCTTGTGCAGAGCTGTTAACATATGACTGCAGAAAGAGGGTCTGCAGCAGCTGGAGCTCTTCTAAAGGAACATTTTGGAGATGAAACCAGGATCACAGCAGCATACATGGATAAGGTACACAGCTGGCCTGTTGTCCAAGCAGAAACTGTGTCTTCACTTCAGGAGTTTGGCTTGTTCCTCCGTGGACGGCCGATCTCCAGCACACCAGAGAACTGACGTGTCTGCCAATCCCAAACTCATTCTGTCTAAACTTCCTTTCAGGTTAAGAGAACGATTTAGACTCATTGCATATAACATCTGTGAGAATCAACATCACAGACCATGTTTCAGTGATATTGTTCACTTTGTAGAACATCAGGTCAAACTCTTGTCTGATCCAGTATTTGGAGATATTCAAACACCAGAAAAAAGGATTTATGTCAAAGGAGACGCGGCTGTGGTCAAACCTAAAGTGAGGAGAGAGAACTTTGCCACAAACGTTTGTGCTGATAACAAACAACACCAACGTAATGAAACAAAGGAAATCAATCAAAGCAACATCAGCTGTTTGTTCTGTTCACTACGTCACTCTGTGAATGTCTGTCCAAAGTTCACAAAGAGCAAACATCACGAAAAAAGGAAAAGGGAGCTTGTTTGAGGTGTCTGAACACTGGGGATTAGAACAAACATGCAAACAGCTGCCTTACACATCCGTGTTGAAAAGGTGGACAAGTCAGTGAGCAGCAGGGACACAGTGAACCTGAGCCAACTGTAAATATCACGCTCGTGTCAGCTGAAAGCTTTGGAAGCAACAGAATGCTGTCAGTCCTACCAGTTCAGGTAGAAGCAAAAAAAAAGGCAATAAAGGCATTCAAACTTTGTGTTTCTACATCTACATTTTGCTCTGAAGGTCTCAGGCAAAAGCTGAACATGAACAGAAAAAGATCAGAAATAAGCTTGCTAACATGAGTCCCAGAACAGCTGCGTCAGCATACACTGTCAGTGCCTGGAAGTGTCTAACCTTGATGGAGACAGTCAGGCTTCCAGATGGTTACACACAAAAAACAGTGACAGTGAGCGCTTCAAATATAACCAACACTGAAGTCCTCAGAAAATCACATTCACATCCCAGAAATCGCTGCTGAAGTGGAGTTGTTGATTGGAACCAACGCTGCTCAGTTGCTGGAGGTTGTTAATAGTCGAGGAGACGGACGCTTTGCCATTCAAACCCTGCTGGGGAGGGGGACTGTCATTCTATCTCTGTGAACCGAATGTCTGTGGAGTCACCGGAGCTGCTGTTGGAGAAGCAGTATGATTATGACTTCAATGAAAAGGATGCTGAGGACAAAATGGAAAAGTCAAGAGAGGAGGCAAGATTCACTGAAATCATGGAGCAATCTGTAAAACTGCAAGATGTTTCGGAAGAGGAGATGGACACAACTCCTGCTCCAGCAAAGGCAAAGAAAGCCGGCATGGTGAAGGCCAAGGAAGAGTCAGAGGAGGATGACGACGACGAAGATGATGACGAGGAAGAGGAGGCCCCAGTGACTGCTGCAGAGAGGAAGGCAGAGAGCAAGAAGGACAACCCTCCTGCAAGAAGGCAAAGGCAATGATTACCAAACCTTCACAGGACCCAGAGGAGCTGGAACGTTTAAAACCAAACCAAACCAAAGACCAGTGTTTCCTCCTGGACTGTTCGACCACAAGGATCAGTGTGAGGAGAAGGCAAGCAATACATCTCAGACTTATTCTGGAAAAGATGGGCAAAAGAATACCATGCCACACTGCAGGAACGACACAAGTGGACTGAAGTGAAACGCAATCTGGGAAGGGGAGACATTGTTTAGATTGTGGATTCCACCGCTCCCCGGAACTCTTGGTTGATTGGGATGGTAATCCAAACTTTCCCTGACAAGGCTGGTGTGGTCCGATCTGTTCGTATTCAGACAAAAACTAATGTTATTGAAAGACCAGTGACAAAGCTGCGTATGGTGGCAGAAAATGATGAATGATGTGTTCAGGTGTCAATCACTCTCATGCACTCTGCTGGAATAATGATCAGGATTAGAACAATCAGGGCTCATGTTGTTGTTGTTGTTGTTGTTGTTTTGAATGTGACGTCTTGGTTATCTGGCGTCCTCTGTTACCGTGGTTACAAGCCTGCTCGTACACGGCAGGCTCCTCCTCTGTGGGAGGGGCTTACAAGCAGAGAGGAAGAAGGACCGACCTGGGAGCTGCAACAGTCTCATGATCTGACTGAATCCACTTTGTTCTCAAAACTCCAGACTGCAGCTTTAACACACACACACACACACACACACACACACACACACACACACACACACACACACACACACACACACCTCAAATCAGACAAATAACATCAACATTCGTCTAGTTCAGCAGAAACATTAAGGTTCTTTGAAGCATCATCACATTAAGCTGTTGATCAGGAGACAGCCAGGCGTTTCCCATCATGCCCTGGGTCCTGCAGCCTACGTGTGTATGACATCAGAGCAAGTCGGGATCAAGTCGAACTCAGAACTACCCAGCATGCATCGGTTTAACGCAGGACCGGCTCATCTGGACCGAGCCCCATGTCAGCTGAGAAGTGTCGGACTGAGAGCTGATCACTGTGATCGATCCGTCAGGAGGCGGGGCCAGCAGGTGTGAACAGCCTGCGGGAGATGTTCACAGTGACGTGGCGCCACCTGCTGGTCGACCCTCAGCATCAGAAGTTAATGACGTCATGGCAGCAGGTCGGAGATGAAGCTCAGCTTAAAGACACTTGTATATGTATTGTATACATGTATACTATATACATACAGTATATTCATATATCTGACTCATTACTTGAGATATTACTCAACATAATTCCATCTTTTTATTAAAGAATGACAGTGAAACAATCAGAAGCTTCATTAAAATAACAGATGTTGAAACATGTTAAAGAAAATGTGGACTAATGTTTTATTGCCTTTATAACAGAAACTGTTGAATGTATAAATGTATACAATGAAACTACTCACATTCTATGTGACTGTAAATGATGACGAGTGTTTGTCATCAAACAGCAGCTGGAAAAATACAGAAATCACCTCCAGACAGGAAACAACATGACTCATAATCAATCTGTCTGTTCTGATCCGACTCAGCTGTCATTAAAGGAACAGTTCACCCACACATGTAAAATCCCTCATTAAATAAGGTAAAGACCAGATCAGGTTGTGATCCAGAACTGTTCTGTGGACTGCGACACTTCACTGACTTTATATCATCAGGAGGAGGAGAGGATGTTTGGGTGAACTGTTCCTTTAACCCCTCTGTTCTGGTTCACTGAGCTGTAAATAGATCAGAGACGACTTGAAGGAAAGTTCTGGTTTCTCTCAGTTCGGCATGTTGAACTATAAACGAGACACTTTGAGTCCTGATCAGCTGTTTGTCAGCCTGCAGTAGTTGAAGCACGACGGAGGAGCAGAACAGCTCAGAAAAAAAGACAAAAACAATCAAATTAAAGTAATAATAATAACATTAATAACAATAATAATAATAATGAACAAAGGAGGAAAATTTGGCCTGATGATTCTCCACAAACTCTACAATACCACCTTAAAAAAATAAATGATCTCTTGCTCGGGTTCCTCGAGCAGCTTTGGCGTTTGTCTCAAAAACAGTTTGGTCCATTTTTATCTTTCTGCAGTCGTCACTGGTCGGTCCTCTCCGATCAATAATCAATATCAGCCGACATCCACAGACGTGTGATCCATCAGGAGGAGACGACTCATCTGAACAGAGACACAGATAACACTGATCAGATCAATCAGCAGATCAATAGTTCCATCAGGAAAACCAGAGAACAAAGTTCTGGACGCTGCAGCGCCGACTCAGTTAAAGGAACATCTGATCCGATCAGGTCAGCCGGATGTTAAAGAGCAGAACCAGCAGAATTTCATCAGGATCTGCAGTTTATAGTTTATTATCTTAAAAGACACCAATGAGTCAAACTGATGGATTCTACAGGACGGGTTCTACTAAGCAGTCCCAAAAGTGGGCGATGGGGAAGCAGTCACCTGAGTTTCCTGTCATTCAGACACCAATGAGGAGACATCCAACACTTTGTGTTTTGAGCAGAATGTACAGGAAGTTGTTATTTAATAACTTCAGTATTGTTTGGAATATCACAATTCTTTCGATAACTGCTTGTCAGGAAGGTCCACAGATGCTGAGTGCAAAGTTTGGTGCAAATCGGTGAGTTCGAAAGAGAAGGTTTGTGACATTTCGCGAATTTGTGAAAGAAAATGGAGGCGGAAATGGGCGTGGCCTATATCAGGAGATTCAGCACAATTTAGTGAATGTGTGGATATAAGGTTGTTGAATGTGTGAAAAAGTATATGTGAGTTATAAGCCAAAACGCACTTTCCTTGATTATAGCGCCACCGAGTGGTTGAAATTGAGGACAACAATAGAATATGAAGTTTTTCGGCAGGTGTGACGTTCCAAGTTTGGTGAGTTTTGTTCAGGCAGTGAAAAATGTGATCATTGGGGACAAAGAAGGGGTCACGGGTCGAGGCCTGCTCGGGCCCTAAATATGTCCGGGCTCCTCCACCTACCAGCAGAGGGAGCTCAGGTGCCAGCTGTGGTGATTGGACCGGTCTGAGAATCAGAATCTTTCTGTGAGCAGTTTGAAAACTTCATCAGAAAGAAAAAGCTCCAACTGAAACACATCATGAAGCTGAACTCGTTTTTATCCTCACTAGTTTATTTGACAGGTCTGTCTGAACGACTTCAGTCCGACCCGATGCTCTACAGACGAGCAGGTCGGGAGTTCGGTTGTGACGTATAAAATACAAATCCAGTTTTTATTTACACAATTTACTCAATGCTGAAATTGAAGTTGTAAATAGAAGCTCTGACATCAGAATGAAGGAAGACAAACAGATGTCAGCTCATCTCCATCTTTACATCCTCCACCTCACAGCCAGCTTCACTCCATCTGCTCAGCTTTGTGTCTTACCTTCAGTAAAGACGGACGTCCTGACAGATTTCACAGAAATACACACAAATGTTGTTTTCCTTTACTAGCTTGTGCTGCAGCTAATGATCACTGTCACCATTAATCGATCAATGACGTCTTTAATCTGCTTCTTTCGTCCAGAACACAAAGACTCGTCTCAAAATAGTTGGCGATTAGTTTTCTTTTGGTCGACTAATCGATTAACCGACTGATCGCTGCAGCTCCAGTTGCGAGCCCTTTGTCGCCCAGACTGGGAATCAGTTCTGTTCTGGTTTCTGTGCAGTCCAGTTTTAATTGTACATGTCCAGTTCTGAAGACATGTCTAATAAAAGGCTGACTGAGGGATGAGACACTCTGCTGCTCTGCGGTTGTCTGACCTGCGGAGGCTGCGAGCTTCGTACAGCGTGTCGTCCTCGTCGCTCTCCGCGCCGTCCATCTCCACAGAGTCGTCGTAGTTTGACAGCAGGCCGTACTTCTTCTTCTTCTGGCTGGGCCTCTTCAGCCTGTCGACACCACACAACAATAAATGGCCAACAGAACCAAGTACAAATGATGGATACACATGAACAACTGCTGATCAGAGACTACATTAAATTGAGAGATTTATGAATGGGGTTTGGTGTGACTGCTGTCCACATCCAGGACAATGTCAAAGAAGGACTGATAAGTTGTTAGTTTTGTGTGCCAACAGATCGACTGATAGATCTGAACTGTTTTTGATCACATATGAGAAATCTTTATATGTTAATAAAATAATAGTTTAAGATAAGCAGTATCAGCTCGATGCAGAACTAAAGAGTGAATCCAGCAGCTGGAGAAAAACACATGACTCACATTGAACACAGTGTGTGCTGCTGCTAACAGGACAGAAAGCATTAAACCGCAGGAATTCAAATGGAGTTTGGTGTGATATCTGTCCACATGCAGGAGACAGACAGGGAGGAAACCTTGTTACTGAGGTAACACTACGGTCGAATCGCTGCACGGCTCAGATTAGGAAGCAGCAACATAGTATTGTATGACCACTAAACAAATGTTTCGATCAATGAATTGATTAACTACACGTACTGGGAGAGGCTGGTTACGTAAATGGTCTTTACAACACTCGTCAGATTCACACATACACACACACTGATGGCAGAGCTGCCATGTACGGCGCCAGCTACTCATGAGGAGCAATTTGGGGTTCAGGATCTTGCTCAAGGACACCTCGACACGCAGCGGGGGGTGCCGGGATTCAAACCTGCAACATTCTGATTAATAGACTGCTGATCTATGGTTGGTGTACGCAGGTGACGAAATGAAGAACGGCTGCTAAAAATATATAAAACAGCATAAACATCATTTTTTAGCATGTATGCCTCTGCTGCTGGGAGAGGAAGTATTAAAATGCTGAATTTATGAATGTAGTTTGGTGCCGAGGTCATAAAAATAAAACGTATAAATGGAGTTTAGTGTAAAATGGATTTTTTTATATTAACTGTAAGTTTGATAAAAAGATGTTACATAAACAAATCAACATCCTGCCATTGACCTGTATGTGGACAGATGCCACACCAAACCTCATTCAGAAATCTGTGATCAATACTTTTTCTCTCATCAGCAGCTCTACATAATCTGTGAAATGTGATGAATGTTTTTCTACAGCTGGAGGAGACACACTTCAGCTCAGCTGGGATCTGAGCTGACATTTGTACAAACAGCAAGAGAGACTGAGAATAGGGAAATAAAACAGCCATGATCTTACATCTTCTTCCGGTGATGTGTTTCTCTATATTCTGTCATGGTAACAGTCCACATGTGATGAGATCTCACCAGCGCGGGAGGAGACCTCGAACTGTAGGAGACGCTTTTAGAAATAAATTGTTTGATTGACATTTAAGCCGAATCGAAGATGATGAACTAAACTCGTACATCAGCACCCAAATCACCGTTTACAACACATACGATTCTGCTGATGCGACAGGAAGCGTTAAATGTCTCCATTCAGGAATTAGGTTTGGTGTGACGTAGTTTTTTTTTTTTTGATTAATCAAATAATGTATCACTTTGTATTTCATTCGTTTTGTCCAACATGTGACCCCAATTAACATCTTTAACAATGTTACTGCCTGCTGTTCCCTGTCCGCGCACGGACATTACACCAAACTCCATTGATAAATCTGGTGATTTCTGCTTCTGTTATCGTCAGTTCACTGCTCAGTATGAGCCGTGTGTTGTTCTACAGCAGGAGCACAAACTCTTCACTTCGGCTGATCTGAGGACACTTTGAATCATTTAGGACGAAAGAAAAAAAGATAATTAAGAAGCAGATGTCTGACTTTGTATTTACGCTGTGTTCGTGTGATTCACCGATTTCATCCATATGCGAATGGAGTTTGGTGGAAATGTGTTAAGTTCTCACCGAACAGCTCGGATCAGGAAGTAGAGGACTCCGATCATGGTGACCCCGATGAGGACGTACAGGGCCCTCTGGATCATCGAGCCGTCCAGAAGTCCTCCGGGACCCTTCCCGCCGGTATGGGTCGAGTTTACCCCGCTGGAGTTCGTCACGGCGGGTCTGGGCACCGCGGTGCTGCCGGCGGCGGGGTTGGTCACTTGGTCCGCCATTGACACGAAAAGCCAGCAAGTCGGAACCAGAACCACCGACAGAATTCTGTGGAAAGTCATTTTCACACCACAGAAGAAGAGCCGAGTGAGAAAAGACAGAAAGCGGAGTTTGAGCTCAACTCTTCTTCTCTGGTGACAGAAAGTAAATCCGAACCCGGAAGTCCACATCCGCCTACTGCTGACGTCACTGAGCCGTGGGCTTAATTCTCCCTCAGTTTGACTCGCAGGACTTGAGGTTTTACCTGCCAACCAATCAGCGAGCTCCACACCTGCACGAGTAAAGGTTGAACTGAATCATTACTGCAGATGTGTGAGCGACAGAAACATCTGCCTGCTTTTGATCCATGATGGAAATATTTTTTTATGTTTTCAGAGGAGTTGATGAAGAGTAGAGAGCGTCCTACAGAGAACATGTGGATAACAGTAACTTCCTCTTCTTCTTCTTCTTCTTCTTCTTCTTCTTCTTCTTCTTCTTCTTCTATAACAGTGTGACATCACAGTGATCTTCAACTTGTCAGAACCTCTAAACGATCCTGAGCAGACTGAGAGGAGAAAACGTAACAACATCATCATTCGTTAAGTCTCAGGAACATCTGACAGACTCAGGAGGATCTTTAATAAACATCATATCCTGGTTCACTTTAAACCCGCCAACACCCTGAGACAGAACCTTGTCCAGCCTGAGGACAGAACACCCAGACATGAACAGAGTTCTGTAGTTTATGATGTTCAGTGCAGCAGGAAGAACCTCTTGGATTAAAGGTGAAACGTCCTCAACAAACTGAACCAGCTCCAGTTGATGATACAGAACTCATAATAAACTAAATCTAAACTTTTTGATAGTTTTCTCAGAGATTCTGTGTGTTTGAAGACACAGCTGGATTCTGGTCTCTGTGGCAACATCTGGACCTGTCACAGGTTCTGATCAGAACCTGTCAGCTGATCTCTGTGTGTCCTCCTGATGATTGAAGTGTCAGCTTTAATCCTGCAGCTGTGCACCTGCCTCCACAGCCTGCTGCTTTTTAACTGATGAGCACATCTGGACTGATGACATCACTCAGTGACAACAGACCCATCCTCACCTCACCTGTCCGTCCAGATGTCAGCGGGTCACTGCTGTCGGTCACATCAGAGCTTTAAATTCAAAAACAAACTGCAGATGGTTTACGACGCAAAATAATCTAGAAAATATAGTTTCCTCATCAGCTGACTGTGAACCAATCGACCTGAAGGGAAGTCGATTCTTTAACTCAACAGAACCTGGAGCACCAGAGTTGAACTTGTCTCCATCCGGTCAGCAGGGGGCGCTGTTGTGGAGTCTGCAGCAATGGACTCATTCAGCTGTATGAAAGGAGTTTAAAATACTGTAATACTCAAGTAATACTACATAAAATACTCTCAGGATGATTAAGTCTTATTTACTGACATATATATATGTATATATATATATATATATATGTATATATATATATATATATATATATATATATATATATATATATAGAGAGAGAGAGAGATGTGTATATGTATAGATATATATCTATACATATATATATATATATATATATATATATATATATATATATATATATATCTAACTCCTCTCTTAGATCTCTCACTCATTTCATTATCTATTTATTATTTTTTATTATAAACATTTAAAATGTCCACAGTTGTTTGAGGTCTCAAGGAAGATTTAAAATAAATTAATTTCCGTTAATTTCTCAGTTTATTAAGAATCTTTTGTAATTTCATCTGTCAATCAAACACTGATATTAAAATACATGTTAAAGTCTCGACACGTGGATAAAAACATAAAAACCATAAAAAGCAGCTCGTCATAAAGAACTAAATGAAGAATTATCAGAAGAGTTCCTGACGTAGGCTGGACGGGTCACGTGTGTCAGAGGTGTGATTCTGGAGCAGAGCACGTGTGACGCTGTCAGGTTGCGGGTTTGATTCCCGCAGGATCAAAGCCTCCAGATGTCACGCTAATGTACATTTATGTATTTAGGTTATTTCTGTATTTAGGTTGCAGCCAGAGCCTCCGGTGACTGACAGGCCTGCCGTCCAATGGGAGCGCGGCTCGGCTCTCCTGCCGGGCTGTGATTGGTCGGTGCGGTGATGAGGGGCGGGGCTGTCAGATTACAGCAGCATCTCTGTCTCTGCAGATCCAGCGGACATCTGGAGCAGCCCATCCCGGGAACCGACCCTCCGAGCACCGAGCCCCGACACCCCGCAGCCCCGCAGCCTCGCAGCCGGGCTCCGCGCTCTGCTCCCCGGTGAAAACGCCGTCGGGCTCCGGTGTTGTTGTCGCGGCTCTGCGGCTGCAGCTCCGCCGGGAGGCTGCTGCGCTCCGCGGGGACGGACGGAGCGTTTCTCCGGTAAAAACACGGAAACACGGATAAATCCCGGGAGGACGGTGATGGACTGAACCGATCCGATATTTGAGACGGCTTTAGGCCCGATGGAAGCTGCGACACATCTGGACCGGGTCTGTGTGGATCCCGGTTCCTGCTGTAGCCCGGAATAAAGAGTCGTGTCCGTCTCTGAGGGTCTCATCTATCTGTAGTTTGGATCCTGTTCCGGATCAGATACGGTCCTGGTCGAGAGTTTGAAGGAGCAGGCGGATCCTCCTGCTGGTCTGGATTAAAGCCCATCAGGATCATGAATCATCCCCCGCTGCTCCTCTAATCTGGGTTTTACCGAGCTGGATTTAAATCTGAGATCTGATCTGGATTACTCAGATCCTGGTTCCGATCGGGTCGCACCTGACCCGGTCTGAACTGCTCCCAGTCTTCGTGTTATCTTGAACTCGGTTCTGGTCCTGGTTTTGAGGAGTTCTGCTGTCGCCATGCCGACGTCCCGGCCTGGTTCTGAGCCGGTGGAGTTCTGGGTGGACGGGTCGAGGCGGGACGGGACGGTTGAGGAGTTCTACACCCTGAGCTCCGAGCTGGGCAGGTCTGGACCACGGGGGGGGGGGGAGGTGCTGGCACAGGGGTAAAGTGAGTTTAAAGTGGTCCACATGAGGGGTCCGTGTGGTGGACAGAACCACACAGCCCGGGCAGTGGACCCCCTGTTAGACCAGTAGCAGAATCAGAAGGGGGGCAAGTGGTTATTGAGTCTGTACGGAAACTAAAATAATATTTCATGTTGAGTCAGAACGGTCCGATGAAGACTTCAGGTTCTGATTCTGACGTCAGAACAAACAGACGTTTTAGTATTATAGAGTAAATAACTGTGACGTCAGCAGGTCAGCTGATGTGTAGTAATAAAGGAAGAGATTCAGTGAGGATGATCTGGAACATGATCAGCTGATCTCTGAGGAGAGAAGACGTAAACAATATTAATAATGATTTTTATTCACAGCTGTTCTGAACCAGCTGCTCGCAGTGAAATAATACACAACTCACTACAGATAAACAACAAAATGATCGACAAACATAAAACCATTAAAACAGAACCGACAACATGAGTCCAGAGAGCAGAGCTCAGAACCAGCTGCTGCCGGAAGAACGAACATTGGAAAAGAGATGTCATTAGTGTCTCGTTCATTCTCCGAGACAGCTATGAGATCTCTGTGAGACCAACGTGAGGCTGTGGCTGATTTCTCCTGAGAAACAGCTGCAGAAAATCTCAACTTGGGCTCCTGTAAGTTTCAAAGGAGATCTCATCAAGCTCCCAGTGAAGTTTCAGAATGTCTCCTCAGTGCTGGAAAGTTTAAGTGGTAAAGTCTCAAGTCTCACCTGTTGCTGCTAAGGAATTTTAGGAGAAACAAGTGAGAAATGTTTGAGACCAAAAAAGACGACAACCAGACTGAAATGAGAACTCTCATTGAGCTCCCGTAAAGGAGCAAGCTCTGAGCAGTAACATTTTCCTCTGGGTTAGTGACTTAAAGTGATTTAAAGATCAGCTGATCTGTGGACTCCAACAGCTGCAGCTGAACCTGAAGCTTCGTCTCATTCTGATCACTTCCTTGTTCTTGTTGAGGAGGCGGAGCCTGTGCACTGTGACGCTGTGAGTCGTCCCTGAAGTCTCACCTCTCCGTCAGAAACACAGGTGACAGATGATGACATGAAGTAAGTTCAGGTGGACTTCAGTGTGCCGTCACCGATCTGAGCTCGACTCGTCCGCCTGTTTCTGCTCTGCTGTCGTTTGTCGTGCAGTTCAGAGACGCGCCGATCAAACGCCAGTTGGCTGCAGGCGGCCATGTTTGAGACGTATTGAACAACCTGAGTAGAATCGGTGTGAGCGGGGTGTGTTTCTGTTCAACTCAGAGAGTCTCGTGTTGGAACAGTTTCTGCTTCTCAGGTTTAGAAAATATCATGGTTGGATCCAAAAACAGACCCTAGAAATATCCAGCGATGTGACTGGAGCTGCACTGACTCCACCCCCAACAGTCAGCTGATCATCATAACATGTGATCGCCTCTGTGGTTTACAGGAACGTTACTTGCTGACATCACATCACTGATGTCGATCAGAAGTCAGCATCGGTCTGAAAATCTGCAAACAAACCAGAGACTGATCACACAGAACTGATGACATCATCCAGGCTGACATGAGTTCCTGTTGTTAGAGTCTGTGATGATCAGCTGACAGTCACATGGTCAATAATTCAGAATTGATCGCCATCCATCAGGTTGTTGTTGACCAATGAACAGACCCGACACCAGTCAGCTCCATCACAGCTGCTGTCATGTGATTGGATAAAGAGCAGTGAGGCAGTGAGGTCACAGGTCTGTGGACGGGTCACACACACCTCAGTGACAAACAGGTGAACTATCTGACAGGTGTACCAGCTAAAGTGTGACGTCATCCAAACTGTCCAATCAGTGAGCTCCCTGTCGGTCACATGACTTCATGTTCAGGCGTGAACGAGTCCCAATGGTGTGAACTGTGTGTGTTTGCATGGGTGTGTGTGTGTTTGTGTGTGTTTGCGTGGGTGTGTTTGTGTGTGTGTGTGTGTGTTTGCGTGGGTGTGTTTGTGTGTGTGTGTGTGTGTGTTTGCGTGGGTGTGTGTGTGTTATGTTGTGTACTGGTTGTTGATATTACAACAACAACAGCAGCTCTGTGGAAAACGTAGAATAATGTCAGCAGTGAATTCAGAGGGTGTGAGCAGGTGTCCTGTTGCCATGGAGACCAGCCAGGACTCTCTGTCTGTGTGTGTGTGTGTGTGTGTGTGTGTGGATGCTGGATCTGTTTCCTCCATCTGTCCCAGCAGAATAACAGATCCCCCTACACACACACACACACACACACACACACACACACACACACACACACACACACACACACACACAGTGTTGTGACAGTGTTTGGATAGATTTTACTGAGACAACCACAGACAGTGTGAGGATGAAGATGAAGATGAAGATGATGAAGATGATGAAGATGAAGATGATGAAGATGAAGATGATGAGGAAGATGAAGATGATGAAGATGATGAAGATGAAGATGATGAAGATGAAGATGATGAAGATGAAGATGATGAAGATGAAGATGATGAAGATGAGCCTTCACAAGACAAATGTTACATTTATTTGACAACTTTTTAAGATTAATTTAGATTTTGTTACATTTCATTTATCAGCTAAATATCACAATATCTTTATTGATTATCTCTATTGATCTCTTTGACAACACGCTGTGTAAAGAAGCTGCTGAGTCTGATGAAACATTTATTGATCTTTAAAGCATTTAAGTCTAGAACCACGCTGCTGATTTTATTAGTAATTGATCAAAAGAAATTGATTGTTGTATGTGGGCGTGGCCTTCTGCATTCCTGAGCAGCCGTCACACTAAAGCTGAGCTCGTTTATTAATTAATGAGTAACGATGAAGAAGCACCACAGTGAGACTGCAGCAGACTCAACTTTATGATCCAACTCTGAACTGTTTGTTTCAAATCTGCTGAGTCATCATCGACGCTTCACCTGGTTCAGACTGAACGCTGTTGGATCATTAAGAACACGAGAGAATTAATCAGGTTCTGTTTTCACATGTGGTGAAATATGAATCATCTGCGGCGCTGGAACAAGTACTTTTACTTCTGTTGAAGTGCAAATACTACAACAATAGTTGTAGTACCAGAAGTAAAAGCAATAATATCATATACTGTATAATAAACATTAATATATGAATGTGTTCTTCAGCTCATTTAAATGCCTTTATATATTGCTGGTAGTTTCATCTGTAATAATACATCAGTATTCTTTAGTTGATTATATGAAGTGATTAAAGTACATAAAAACTTATAGAAACTGCATTTAAACTTTTCAAGGTATTGTTTTTGTCACATCCTGTTTTGTCTTCTGTAGAAGATTCCTGATGCAACGTTGACTTTATAGACGTGAGTTAACACTGTGTGTGTCGATGTCTTCCAGAGGAGCGACGTCCATCGTGTATCGCTGTGAGGAGAAACAGACTCAGAAGCCCTTCGCCCTCAAAGTCCTCAAGAAAACAGTGAGTGTCGGTTGTGATGGAGGAAGCAGACGACATGGGGATCATTCAGCTTCAACACATCGTCTTCATACGTCACGCTGCTCGGCTGAACCACAAACCACCAGAACACAATGTTACACCCTCCAACAATGTTAGCTTAGCACAAAGACTGGCAGCAGAGGGAAGCTGTTAGCCTAGGTCCACAGACACAAACTGATTTACATGTTGAAATCCCATTTTTTAGCTAACAGGTTAATCAATAGTCCAGGAGGCAGCTGGGCTTGATCAGAAGCTAACTCTCAGCTAACAGGAAATAGAAGCTAACTCTCAGCTAACAGGAAATAGAAGCTAACTCTCAGCTAACAGGAAATAGAAGCAAACTGGCCAGATGGAACTTCTCAAACTTCTGCTAATGAAACGACAAAACTGAAGTCGGCTTCATGTTTTGTCTTTATTCAGCTGGTTTCTATTGGGCCGCTGTGGCTCAGGGGTCGAGCCAGCGTATTGGTATCAGAAGGTTTTGAAGGAACAAGATACTGAGCCCCTGATGTGCCGGTCGGCACCTTGCATGGCAGCCAACACTATCAGTGTATGAATGTGTGTATGAATTAATGTAAGTCACTTTGAACAAAAGCTTTTGATGAATGTAAATGTGAGCTCAGCTGAGGTGAGGTGAATAGCATGGTAGCTAACAGTTTTGTAAATGTTAGCATGTGTGTTTATAATATTATTGGTCTTCATTTAAAACATTTTTGATGGAGCTCAGCTAGCAGATTCAACTTTTTTCCAGACTTTGTGCTAAGCTAGGCTAACCCTGTCCTGTGCACACACAGATGACAGTGATCCATCTTGTAATGTTTCTTTGTGCTGACTGAGGTGATTCTCTTCTTTCAGCTTTGTTCACTTCCTGTTTGTTTGGTCTCATGTTGTTTCTTCTGTCGCAGATTGACAAGAAAATCGTTCGTACAGAAATCGGCGTCCTGCTGCGTCTTTCCCACCCAAACATCGTAAGTATGTTTACCATGACATCATTAATGAATAACTGTGAAATGTATGTTTCACCACGAACTGAGCTAATTACCTGATGTTTTATATGAAGGCTCCTTTGAGACAGGTTTGTTTTGTGTTCTCATGTCAGTTGAATGTAATTATTATTGTTATTATTATAATTATTATTTCTATTATTATTATTATTGTTGTTGTTGTTATTATTATTCATGTCAGCTGAATGTCATCAGATGGATTTCTCAGATGAGTCGAGTCTGCAGACATTAGGAACATGTTGTATTCCTGCTGCAGTAACGATGAGTTGTGTCAGACCAGAAACACTGTGGACAATTCACTGTGCCTCCATGTTGTAACCATCCCTCATGTGACGGATCAGTACCGGGTACAGTACATGTGGGTTGATGTTTTATTAGAGCTGTGTTCATTGTATGTTCTTCTGTCAGATTCAGCTGAAGGAGATCTTTGAGACAGACACTGACATCGCTCTAGTGCTGGAGCTGGTGACAGGAGGAGAGCTGTTCGACCGGTACGTTACATCAACCTACACACATGTACGTTACATCATACTACACACGTGTACGTTATATCAAACTACACACATGTACGTTATATCAAACTACACACATGTACGTTACATCATACTACACACGTGTACGTTACATCAAACTACACACGTGTACGTTACATCAACCTACACACGTGTACGTTACATCAAACTACAAACGTGTACGTTACATCAAACTACACACATTACATCATGTAGACGGACACATTTGTCATATGTAAGACGCAACACCGACAACAAAATTCAAATGTCCCAGAAAGTTCTTCTAAGTTGATGTGGTTGATCGAAACATGTGACAAAAGAGCTTCATGCAGACAGTAGAGCTTCATGTAGACAGTAGAGCTTCATGTAGACAGTAGAGCTTCAAACATACAGTAGAGCTTCATGCAGACAGTAGAGCTTCATACAGACAGTAGAGCTTCATGTAGACAGTAGAGCTTCATACAGACAGTAGAGCTTCATACAGACAGTAGAGTTTCATACAGACAGTAGAGCTTCATGTAGACAGTAGAGCTTCATACAGACAGTAGAGCTTCATGTAGACAGTAGAGCTTCATGTAGACAGTAGAGCTTCAAACATACAGTAGAGCTTCATGCAGACAGTAGAGCTTCATACAGACAGTAGAGCTTCATGCAGACAGTAGAGCTTCATGCATACAGTAGAGCTTCATACATACAGTAGAGCTTCATACAGACAGTAGAGCTTCATACATACAGTAGAGCTTCATACAGACAGTAGAGCTTCATGTAGACAGTAGAGCTTCATACAGTAGAGTTTCATACAGACAGTAGAGCTTCATACAGTAGAGTTTCATACAGACAGTAGAGCTTCATACAGACAGTAGAGCTTCATACAGACAATAGTGTTTCATGCAGACAGTAGAGCTTCATACAGACAGTAGAGCTTCATACAGTAGAGTTTCATACAGACAGTAGAGCTTCATACAGACAGTAGAGCTTCATACAGACACTAGTGTTTCATGCAGACAGTAGAGCTTCATACAGACAGTAGAGCTTCATACAGTAGAGTTTCATACAGACAGTAGAGCTTCATGCAGACAGTAGAGCTTCATACAGACAGTAGAGCTTCATACATACTGTAGAGCTTCATACAGACAGTAGAGCTTCATACAGACAGTAGAGCTTCATACATACTGTAGAGCTTCATACAGACAGTAGAGCTTCATACATACTGTAGAGCTTCATACAGACAGTAGAGCTTCATACAGACAGTAGAGCTTCATACATACTGTAGAGCTTCATACAGACAGTAGAGCTTCATACATACTGTAGAGCTTCATACAGACAGTAGAGCTTCATGCATACAGTAGAGCTTCATACAGACAGTAGAGCTTCATACAGACAGTAGAGTTTCATACAGACAGTAGAGCTTCATACATACAGTAGAGCTTCATACAGACAGTAGAGCTTCATACAGACAGTAGAGCTTCATACATACAGTAGAGCTTCATACAGACAGTAGAGATTCATGTAGACAGTAGAGCTTCATACAGTAGAGTTTCATACAGACAGTAGAGCTTCATGTAGACAGTAGAGCTTCATACATACAGTAGAGCTTCATGCATACAGTAGAGCTTCATACATACAGTAGAGCTTCATACAGACAGTAGAGCTTCATACATACAGTAGAGCTTCATACAGACAGTAGAGCTTCATGTAGACAGTAGAGCTTCATACAGTAGAGTTTCATACAGACAGTAGAGCTTCATACAGACAGTAGAGCTTCATACAGACAATAGTGTTTCATGCAGACAGTAGAGCTTCATACAGACAGTAGAGCTTCATACAGACAGTAGAGTTTCATACAGACAGTAGAGCTTCATACAGTAGAGTTTCATACAGACAGTAGAGCTTCATGCAGACAGTAGAGCTTCATACAGTAGAGTTTCATACAGACAGTAGAGCTTCATGCAGACAGTAGAGCTTCATACAGACAGTAGAGCTTCATACATACTGTAGAGCTTCATACAGACAGTAGAGCTTCATACAGACAGTAGAGCTTCATACAGACAGTAGAGTTTCATACAGACAGTAGAGCTTCATACAGACAGTAGAGCTTCATACATACAGTAGAGCTTCATATAGACAGTAGAGCTTCATACAGACAGTAGAGCTTCATACATACAGTAGAGCTTCATATAGACAGTAGAGCTTCATGTAGACAGTAGAGCTTCATACAGTAGAGTTTCATACAGACAGTAGAGCTTCATACAGTAGAGTTTCATACAGACAGTAGAGCTTCATGCAGACAGTAGAGCTTCATACAGACAGTAGAGCTTCATACATACTGTAGAGCTTCATACAGACAGTAGAGCTTCATACATACTGTAGAGCTTCATACAGACAATAGTGTTTCATGCAGACAGTAGAGCTTCATACAGACAGTAGAGCTTCATACAGACAGTAGAGCTTCATACATACTGTAGAGCTTCATACAGACAGTAGAGCTTCATACATACAGTAGAGCTTCATACAGACAGTAGAGCTTCATGTAGACAGTAGAGTTTCATACATACAGTAGAGCTTCATACAGTAGAGTTTCATACAGACAGTAGAGCTTCATACAGTAGAGTTTCATACAGACAGTAGAGCTTCATGCAGACAGTAGAGCTTCATGCAGACAGTAGAGCTTCATACATACTGTAGAGCTTCATACAGACAGTAGAGCTTCATACAGACAGTAGAACTTCATGCAGACAGTAGAGCTTCATACAGACAGTAGAACTTCATGCAGACAGTAGAGCTTCATACAGACAGTAGAGCTTCATACAGTAGAGTTTCATACAGACAGTAGAGCTTCATACAGTAGAGTTTCATACAGACAGTAGAGCTTCATGCAGACAGTAGAGCTTCATACAGTAGAGTTTCATACAGACAGTAGAGCTTCATGCAGACAGTAGAGCTTCATACAGACAGTAGAGCTTCATACATACAGTAGAGTTTCATACAGACAGTAGAGCTTCATACAGACAGTAGAGCTTCATACAGACTGTAGAGCTTCATACATACTGTAGAGCTTCATACAGACAGTAGAGCTTCATACAGACAGTAGAGCTTCATACAGACAGTAGAGCTTCATGCATACAGTAGAGCTTCATACAGACAGTAGAGCTTCATACAGACAGTAGAGTTTCATACAGACAGTAGAGCTTCATACAGACAGTAGAGCTTCATACATACAGTAGAGCTTCATATAGACAGTAGAGCTTCATGTAGACAGTAGAGCTTCATACAGTAGAGTTTCATACAGACAGTAGAGCTTCATACAGTAGAGTTTCATACAGACAGTAGAGCTTCATGCAGACAGTAGAGCTTCATACAGACAGTAGAGCTTCATACATACTGTAGAGCTTCATACAGACAGTAGAGCTTCATACATACTGTAGAGCTTCATACAGACAATAGTGTTTCATGCAGACAGTAGAGCTTCATACAGACAGTAGAGCTTCATACAGACAGTAGAGCTTCATACATACTGTAGAGCTTCATACAGACAGTAGAGCTTCATACATACAGTAGAGCTTCATACAGACAGTAGAGCTTCATGTAGACAGTAGAGTTTCATACATACAGTAGAGCTTCATACAGTAGAGTTTCATACAGACAGTAGAGCTTCATACAGTAGAGTTTCATACAGACAGTAGAGCTTCATGCAGACAGTAGAGCTTCATGCAGACAGTAGAGCTTCATACATACTGTAGAGCTTCATACAGACAGTAGAGCTTCATACAGACAGTAGAACTTCATGCAGACAGTAGAGCTTCATACAGACAGTAGAACTTCATGCAGACAGTAGAGCTTCATACAGACAGTAGAGCTTCATACAGACAGTAGAGCTTCATACATACAGTAGAACTTCATGTAGACAGTAGAGCTTCATACAGTAGAGCTTCATACAGACAGTAGAGCTTCATACAGACAGTAGAGCTTCATACATACAGTAGAGCTTCATACAGACAGTAGAGCTTCATACATACAGTAGAGCTTCATACAGACAGTAGAGCTTCATACAAACAGTAGAGCTTCATACAGACAGTAGAGCTTCATGCAGACAGTAGAGTTTCATACAGACAGTAGAGCTTCATACAGACAGTAGAGCTTCATACATACTGTAGAGCTTCATACAGACAGTAGAACTTCATGCAGACAGTAGAGCTTCATGCAGACAGTAGAGCTTCATGCAGACAGTAGAGTTTCATACAGACAGTAGAGCTTCATGCAGATAGTAGAGCTTCATGCAGACAGTAGAGCTTCATGCATATAGTTACAGCATTATGAATGTGTCCTGTGATACATATGTGACGTATTGTATCCTCCCATTGGTTTCAAGGATTGTGGAGCGCGGGTACTACAGCGAGAGAGACGCCGCTCACGTCATCAAACAGATCTTGGAGGCTGTGGCGGTAAGACTGCTGCCTTCATCTGTCTCTTTTCACCATCAGACTTTCTGGCTGTCGTCACACAGCCGCCACGTCTCTGCCAACAGCGGTCACAGTCACACTGGATCATCCAGCTGCAGCCGTCCTCCTGCTCATTAGATTACTGGTCACTTCCTACGTATCAGTTCAGTCTCTGCAGCTTCACACATTCAGATCAGCTGCTCGCTAACTGTCTTCTCCCGAAGTTGCTCTTATATCTTAAGAGTCTTGACGCAGGCGGAGAGTTATCCTGTCACAATCCGAGTACAACTGACATTTGGTATTATCAGACAGACAGAGAACGCTACGCTAGCAGTTACCAAGTCCTGTTGGCTTCAGGTTCCTGTTAGCTTCTGGGTCCTGTGACTTCATAGGAATCCTCTAGTTTTAGTTAGCTTCGAGGTCCAGTTAAATTAGCTTCAGCTTCTAGTTGTTTAAACTTTGGGTTCTGTCAAGAGATTGCCTCTAACTGTTCCTGTTAGCTTAAAGTTAGCTCCAAGTTCTTGTCCACTGACTAACTTGTAAGCTAACAAGATAGACTACCACATGTAAATCAAACAGACTTGGAGTTGTTGGAAGGTAAACTTTTTATTTTTTGAAGGCCAAAAGTTTCTCCTTGCTTACAGTCTTAGTGCTAAGCTAGGCTAACCACGTCCTGGACAAACTAATATTCATGTGAAACATGATGACAGTATGTCACTTACGGTTGGACTGCTCCTGTAAGTCAAAATAAAGTTGTCTGTAGGACTTACACTCAGATTCAGTGTTTGTGGTGTAGGAGTTTATCCTCCTCCAGCTGATGATTCACAGCTTCCCACAATTATGTGATAGTACAAAACCATGAGGCATTCACTGAAATGCTCATACAATACTGCACTTACAAAATGTGTTACTGTGGCTGAAGAAAGGCAGGAAGAAACACAGTAATCGAATAAAGCAACGAGTAGTTATTATCATCATATTATGAAGATGTAGGTGAAGATATACGTGAAGATGTAGGTGATGATGTAGATGATGATGTAGGTGATGATGTAGATGAACATGTAGATGAAGATGTAAATGATGATGTAGATGAAGATGTAGATGATGATGTAAATGATGATGTAGATGAACATGTAGATGAAGATGTAAATGATGATGTAGATGAACATGTAGATGAAGATGTAAATGATGATGTAGATGAAGATGTAGATGATGATGTAGATGATGATGTAGATGATGATGTAGGTGATGATGTAGATGAACATGTAGATGAAGATGTAGATGAACATGTAGATGAAGATGTAGGTGATGATGTAGATGAAGATGTAGATGATGATGAAGATGTAGATGAACATGTAGATGATGATGTAGATGAAGATGTAGGTGATGATGTAGATGATGATGTAGATGAAGATGTAGATGATGATGTAGATGATGATGTAGGTGATGATGTAGATGATGATGTAGATGATGATGTAGATGAAGATGTAGATGATGATGTAGGTGATGATGTAGATGAAGATGTAGGTGATGATGTAGATGAAGATGTAGGTGATGATGTAGATGAAGATGTAGGTGATGATGTAGATGAAGATGTAGATGATGATGTAGATGATGATGTAGATGAAGATGTAGGTGATGATGTAGATGAAGATGTAGGTGATGATGTAGATGAAGATGTAGATGATGATGTAGATGAAGATGTAGATGATGATGTAGATGAAGATGTAGGTGATGATGTAGATGAAGATGTAGATGAAGATGTAGATGAAGATGTAGATGAAGATGTAGGTGATGATGTAGATGAAGATGTAGATGAAGATGTAGATGAAGATGTAGATGAAGATGTAGATGATGATGTAGATGAAGATGTTGTTGGCTGCTGCACACGGTGGCAGCGTGCAGCAGCTGCAGGTCTCTTATGTAACAGCAGCTTCCATCCTGCTGCTGAACAGATTAAAACCAGAGAGGATTAACACACACACACACACACACACACACACACACACACACACACACACACACACACACACTGCCCACAGCTGACCTACATCTACCACCCAGGAAAACATACGCCTGTGTACGTTTGTATATACTTGTGTTTATTTTAATGTGTGTGTGTGTGTGTGTGTGTGTGTGTGTTAATCTGCAGTGCAGAAATATCCTGCAGCCCCTGAACACATCAGCATCCTCTGGTTTCTCAAAGTGTGGGTGGAGGCCTCAGCGTGTAGAGTCACTGTCGTACGGAGACGACTGACATGAAGGAGAGCGGATCAGAACCAGAGGCCCGGAGCTTTCTGTGTTTCTGTTAATACAGATGATAAGTTCACTGCGTTCTGGTATCAGAACACTGTCGAGTGTGACGAGCTGAACGACTGAAAACAGAAAAACTTGCTGAGTGATTTTTCTGCTCCTGTAGTGTCCGTGATGCTGCGTTCAGTTTCAGATGCTCCCTGAGTGTTCACAGAGCAGCAGGGCATGCTGGGAGCTGGAGGAAAAGGCCATCTGTCAGTCCGTCATGCCAGATCCTCCCCAGACCCCCCACACCTTCCCTCTCGTCACCTGAGAGCTTTCCCTCCAGTCTGTTCTGTCCAGCACTGATATAAGCCTGCAGCCTGTAGGGGGCACTGACACTCTGGCAGCTTCAAACTGTGTGTTTGTCTTTCAGTATCTTCATGAGAACGGCGTCGTGCATCGTGACCTCAAACCGGAGAACCTGCTGTACGCCGACCTGTCGCTGGACGCTCCGCTCAAGATCGGTAACAAACCAACAACACAACACCATCACATCCTAAATGTAAACAAAGGTGTAGCAGCTGAAACCCACACACACACCTTAGTGCCCTGCTGGCTAGCTGTGAGCTAACAGTTAGCTGTGGTGTCATGGTAGGCGGGGCTATCTGGTCACAACTCACATTTGATTGGATGATTGATTGAGGTCACGTCTGTCGTCAGTTGACTCAGCACAGCTTCACAGATCTGTGAGATGAAGACTTCGCTCAGGGGAACAAAACACTGTGAACTCTGAGTCTGGAAACATGTTGCAGTCAGCTGAAACACCTGCAGCTGCTTCACAGTGGGCCGATAACTCTGACGGGCCATGTAGAACCTTGTTGTTCGTGAAGGCTGAAGGTGTAATATTGCTAATTTTCTGCTCTTTAAATGAGAATAAGGTTCTGTTCTGCAGTCTCTGGTCCGTTCACTGTCCGACCAGCTGAAGCCTCAGTGTGTGTCAGCATCCAGATGGCCTCAGACGAACACTTACAGATGGAAGCAGCTCACATTCAGCCTCCGCTCAGCACCACCAACACCTTCCTGTTGTTCAGAGACTCTGCAAAGAAACACATTCTCCTCCACCTCCAGCTTCCACTGCTTCACCCACACACGTTACTTTAAATAGAAACAGGAAGCAGCAGAACCACAAACAGGTTTTAACTCAGAACCTCCAAGTCAAAGAATCAGATGTTTGTTATTTGTTTCACTTCTGACGTGTTCTAATGTTCCAATGTTTTAATGTTCTAATGTTCTAATGCTCTCTCTTACAGCTGACTTTGGTCTGTCCAAAATCATTGATGACCAGGTGACCATGAAGACCGTCTGTGGTACACCGGGCTACTGCGGTGAGTTCACCACATCTACCACTCAACTACAACTATGAGTAGGTGGTGTAGTAGTAGCAGTAGGTGTAGTAGATGTATTTACCTGTGTAGCTGTGTGCAGTGGTGTGTTCACTGCTCTTTGGGGTTTCACATAACTCAGCCAGCTGGCCAACAGGCTAACAGCTGACAGGTTAAAAGCTAACAGCTAACAGTTAACAGGCTCCTCTGCCTGCAGCTCCAGAGATCCTGCGGGGAAATGCTTACGGCCCTGAGGTGGACATGTGGTCGGTTGGCGTCATCCTCTACATCCTGTGAGTCCATAAACACCTCTCACACACACGCACACACACACACGCACACACACACACGCACGCACGCACCCACGCACGCACACACACACGCACACACACACACACACACACAGCAGAGGGTTGACTCACTCCTGTCAGTTTTATGGACTTCCATCCGACTCATTACAGCCATTAAAGCGATGACATCATGTGAAACCTGCATCCTGTTCATCAGTTCATTAATTAATATGTTCCTGGAGCCTTCAGATGGTTTGTTGTTCTCTGTCTTCAGCAGCAGAATCGGTTCTTACAAGCTGGTTTCTCTACAAGAGGAACCTTTCTGATCAGTCTGTTGAGGTCATCCAGTCTTTATAACAGAGATCAACATTTATAATCTTTAATTCTGTTTTCTGTGTCTGAGTGTTTGTCATGAGTTATAAAGCAGCTGTATTATGAACTGGACTACCTGTGTCACTAACTGGACTACCTGTGTCTCTAACTGTACTACCTGTGTCTCTAACTGGACTACCTGTGTCTCTAACTGGACTACCTGTGTCACTAACTGGACAACCTGTGTCTCTAACTGGACTACCTGTGTCTCTAACTGGACTACCTGTGTCTCTAACTGGACAACCTGTGTCTCTAACTGGACTACCTGTGTCTCTAACTGGA
Organism: Sparus aurata; assembly: GCF_900880675.1. Lineage (NCBI taxonomy): Eukaryota > Metazoa > Chordata > Actinopteri > Spariformes > Sparidae > Sparus > Sparus aurata. Next base: position 484,690 of record NC_044197.1, on the reverse strand, counting down.
CAACCTGTGTCTCTAACTGGACTACCTGTGTCACTAACTGGACTACCTGTGTCTCTAACTAGACTACCTGTGTCTCTAACTGGACTACCTGTGTCTCTAACTGGACTACCTGTGTCTCTAACTGGACAACCTGTGTCTCTAACTGGACTACCTGTGTCACTAACTGGACTACCTGTGTCTCTAACTAGACTACCTGTGTCTCTAACTAGACTACCTGTGTCTCTAACTGGAGTACCTGTGTCTCTAACTGGACTACCTGTGTCTCTAACTAGACTTCCTGTGTCACTAACTGGACTACCTGTGTCGCTAACTGGACTACCTGTGTCACTAACTCGACAACCTGTGTCTCTAACTGGACAACCTGTGTCACTAACTGGACTGCCTGTGTCTCTAACTGAACTACCTGTGTCTCTAACTGGACTACCTGTGTCTCTAACTGGACTGCCTGTGTCTCTAACTGAACTACCTGTGTCTCTAACTGGACTACCTTTGTCTCTAACTGAACTACCTGTGTCTCTAACTGGACTACCTGTGTCACTAACTGGACTACCTGTGTCTCTAACTGGACTACCTGTGTCTCTAACTGGACTGCCTGTGTCTCTAACTGAACTACCTGTGTCTCTAACTGGACTACCTTTGTCTCTAACTGAACTACCTGTGTCTCTAACTGGACTACCTGTGTCTCTAACTGGACTACCTGTGTCTCTAACTGGACTACCTGTGTCACTAACTGGACTACCTGTGTCACTAGCCCTTTTTAGATAGAAAAGGCGGCACATTTGCTCCAAGGTATGGGCGGCAATGTGCTGGCCTGTCTTTCTAAAACGGAGGCCTAATATTCCTCCTTTTCCAAAAGGAAGCACGAAGTTCGGCTGTGAAGGAATTTGTCCTCAAAATAAGAGCTTTACATTGCACCCCATTAGAGTTTAGAACTGGGTTCTTAGCAGGGGGGGTTTAATTTGAAAGTAGCAACCGTTCTTAGCTTGCCGCTACAACAACAAGCTAACACAACCAAACAGCTACAGAGATCGCGGAGACGCTAGCATCTCCTGGATCTCAGCAGCTGTCCAGTTGCTCATCTTAATGTCCGCGGATTAAATGATGGACTGACTGCTGTGATCAGCTGTTTCCTGATTTTAAAACTCCCCGGCTGTGGGTCGCACAACAGTGCAGGTCATCGACACCTCCGCCCACCTCACGCAGAGGCCGGCACATTGCCGCCTTGGATTTAGATAGCAGGCGAGGCGGAAATAAGTGTACCCTCTGAGGAGGCAAATTGGCGGACCAAAACAGACCCCCAATTTGCTGGCCTCCGTCTAAAACCGCGGGCCGAGCTGCCAAAAGGACGGGCAAATTGGCGGCTTGCTGCCCCGTCTAAAAACAGCTACTAACTGGACTACCTGTGTCTCTAACTGGACTACCTGTGTCACTAACTGGACTACCTGTGTCTCTAACTGGACTACCTGTGTCTCTAACTGGACTACCTGTGTCTCTAACTGGACTACTTGTGTCTCTAACTGGACTACCTGTGTCACTAACTGGACTACCTGTGTCACTAACTGGACTACCTGTGTCTCTAACTGGACTACTTGTGTCTCTAACTGGACTACCTGTGTCACTAACTGGACTACCTGTGTCTCTAACTGGACTACCTGTGTCTCTAACTGAACTACTTATGTCTTTAACTGGACTACCTGTGTCTCTAACTGGACTACCTTTGTCTCTAACTGAACTACCTGTGTCTCTAACTGGACTACCTGTGTCACTAACTGGACTACCTGTGTCTCTAACTGGACTACCTGTGTCTCTAACTGGACTACTTGTGTCTCTAACTGGACTACCTGTGTCACTAACTGGACTACCTGTGTCTCTAACTGGACTACCTGTGTCTCTAACTGAACTACTTATGTCTTTAACTGGACTACCTGTGTCTCTAACTGGACTACCTTTGTCTCTAACTGGACTACCTGTGTCTCTAACTGGACTACCTGTGTCACTTACTGGACTACCTGTGTCACTAACTGGACTACCTGTGTCTCTAACTGGACTACCTGTGCTGCAGACTCTGTGGGTTCGAGCCCTTCTTTGACCCGAGGGGGGATCAGTACATGTACAGCCGAATCCTCAACTGTGACTACGAGTTTGTGTCTCCGTGGTGGGACGAGGTCTCCCTGAATGCCAAGGATCTGGTGAGTTCCTCTGATGGTCCAGCCGACATCCTGACATGCAGAACTTGAAGATAAACTTATTTCGTTTCACTTCATCAATTAATTTGTTGAAATACTTGATACCTGATTTAAACTTGATAGGAAATACTTTCTGTCTGGGACTTGATACTCATCTGGTACAGCTCAGTCGTCGGCTGCGAACCGGCTCAGTCAGACACGACCTTCCTGGACCGGTGTTATGACCTCAGTCCTGCCCCTGTGTGTCTCTGCAGGTCAGTAAGCTGATTGTCCTCGACCCTCACAAGCGCCTCAGTGTCCGGGAGGCCCTGCAGCACCCCTGGGTGCTGGGCAAAGCTGCCCGCTTCTCCCACATGGACACCACCCAGAGGAAACTGCAGGAGTTCAACGCGCGACGCAAACTTAAGGTGAGGACGGCGTCTTAGTGTTAGAGTGTAAAACAGCAGATGTGTCATATGTCCACGCGATTCAGGCAGTTTATGTCAAACATCTGTGATAAGACTTGACAGGGATTATTTTGAGAAGTAAAAAATGCGTCAGTTACATTTGAAGAACTTCGGCATAAAAAACTACAACTGAGTGAAATCTGAACTCAAGTAACCTGCTGTGAGAACTTGACTCCCCGTTGAGACTCTGCTTACCTGAGCAGATGTTCTGACGGTCTTTATAAAGAAATGATAAAGTGTGTGTCAGCGATGTTAACAGTGTGTGTGTGTGTGTGTGTGTCACCAGGCTGCCATGAAGGCTGTCGTGGCCACCAGTCGTATGCACGAGGGCTCACGGCGTCGTACTGACAGCTGTGAGATTCCTGGCTCGGGAGCTTCCAGGCAGAGCAGCATGCAGCAGGACCCGCCCCCTGAGTCTACAAGCCCCCCCCCCTCGGACAAAGAGACCCCGTCACAAAATCAGCAGCTGCCACAGGAAGACGAATCAAAGTCCACCAACCAAAGTGCTCTGAGCCCCTCCCCTCCATGCAGCCCCAAACCACCTATCTCTGACGCCACGCCTACAGGCCCCGCCCCCATCAGACCACCTCTGCGTGTCGAAGGGCTTCGACAAGCGTCCGTTGTCCCTAAAACCGTGCCGGTCCAACCCCGACTGCCCCAGAAGAGCTGCTCTGTGGTAGAGCCTGCCTCCAGGGTGGAGGCCACACCCACGCTGGCCACTCCTCCGAGTCCCAACAGCCTCAGCAACGGCTTCACGCCAGGGGCGGAGCCAGCCAATAAGACCACCCACTGCCAGTGATCACCTGACACAACGAGCGGAGACGCTCCAACACAAAAACTACGTTGAGGTTCAGCCTTCATCAACAAACATTCACATCATTATTGGGACCAAATGAGACCAGAACCCAAAGTATCTGTAACACCAGAGCTAACGTTCAACCAACAACATCTTCCAATCCGTAGCTTTGCTGTTACACTAACATGCTAACATGCTAACATGCTAACAGCTATGGACTCACTGAGGGTTGTTTGCTGTCGGGAGCGTTGAGCTGCTGCTTGTGACGGCTGGAGAAGATTCAGAGTCTGAGATCAGAAGTGACGACTGATTCGATCTGTTCTCGTCACTGTGGTGAGAAACAGCCGACGTCTTTATAGCAACACAACAACAAGTTTCTCCCGACCAACAAAACTCTTTGTCTTTTATTAAATAAAGGTATTAAGTAAGACTTGTTGAGTACAGCTTCACCAGGACTGATTATTAGCAAAATGCTAACTTTCTAGCTGCCAGTCAAAGATCTAGTCCTCCTGCCTGCGACCATTGATTATACAGTTTATTGATCTGTGTCCACTCAGCACTCTGACCGACAGTTAGCGAGCCAGCTAGCAGTTAGCCTGCTGGTAGACTCTTCTCTGATTCAGAAGTTTAAGTCAAACTAACATGGCGTCTCTTCTTCTCACCACAGTGGCGACGGGTCAGCTGATGTTTGTGACCAAAATGAATTATGGAATCAGAGGCATTGATCCATAACTAGATATAGATAATGACCTGTTAAAGGATAACTCTGTTATTGTTCTCATAATTATGTTACCTGCAGTTTTAACAGAATGAAGCTGAAGTATCGTCATTGCATCATCAGCACACTCGAGTCACGGGTCAGATGTATCTTACACCTGCGGCCAGGTCTGACCCATCTGATCGTACTGAGATCGAGTTCTTACTGATCAATAAACAGATTGATCACATGATGACACCGTGTGGACAGGAAGTCACACATTCATCCTGGTTTCTACATTTTGGACACAAACTTGTATTTTATCTCAAACGGAATCAGAAGTCTGAAGTCTGCCGTCACTTTGAAGGATTCATTCAACATCATGAACACACGAACATGAGACGGATTCTGAACGTCTGGACAGGAAGAGGCTCAGTGATTCCCCAAATGCTGAAGTGCTCCTTTAAGTTCTGATGAGGACAAACTTCTTCTTCTTCTTCTTCTTCTTCCTCTTCTCTCTTCTTCTGCTTCTTCTCTCTTCTTCTGCTTCTTCTCTCTTCTTCTTCCTCTTCTCTCTTCTTCTGCTTCTTCTCTCTTCTTCTGCTTCTTCTCTCTTCTTCTTCCTCTTCTCTCTTCTTCTGCTTCTTCTCTCTTCTTCTTCCTCTTCTCTCTTCTTCTGCTTCTTCTCTCTTCTTCTTCTTCGCCTTCTTCTTCTTCTTCTGCTTCTTCTCTCTTCTTCTTCTTCTCCTTCTTCTTCTCTCTTCTGCTTCTTCTCTCTCCTTCTTTTTCTTCTTCTCCTTCTCTCGTCTTCTTCTTCTTCTTCTCTCTTCTTCTCCTTCTTCTTCTCCTGGTACAGAAGGTGAACTTCTCGTCGGGCGCTCAGGACGGAGCTGATTGATTGTATTTTAATAAACTTTGGGTGGACGCTGATGAGACGGATGAGGACAGAGCGAGCAGCTTCGTCTCGCTCTGGTTTTTCTTCTTCTTTTTCTTCTTCTGCATCCTGTTACGTTTCGGAGCATGTGTGTGTGCTGCTTCTGTAAAACTGTGAGGACAAACTGGAGGTTTGTGTTTCAGGCGACGTGAAGAGACAATCTGCTTTGAGTTTTTTATCCTTTCTACTCTTGACCGTTGAGTCGGGCGCTCTGATAGGTAGACCTGTGTAGCGTTCAGGTGAGTGACGTGTCGTGTTTGTGATCTAGTGCGCGTTGTGTTGTTACTCCCCCTCCTGCTTGCACTGTTCAAAGTTTGGTTTTAGACAGATTCTTCATGACATGTGGACTGCTCAGCTCCACCAGGGACAAAGTCGGTGTTCAGATCCCCAAAACAACCAAATTTGACCTTTGACCTTTGTTGGAAACGAAACTTTCCTCTGATCTGAAACCACACGTTCTACCTCTTTTTGTACAGGGGCTTCCAAAACGCTAAAAGTGACGTCTCTGGAGAGAAAACTATGACAAGCCCGGCAGCCGGAGCTGACGACACAGAGACAAAAACGCAAAGCTCTATGGTGGCCCAGACAGTCCAAACAGGACTGCAGCTGTTCAGTTCAGGCAGAGTTCAGACCAACAACGTAAACTCGAGTTCATGAATCCAGAGATGCTGCAATCAGTCAAACAAACGAGGAGAAACAAAGTGAGGTCTTCATCAGCAGCAGTCTTCTGGACTGTGAACAGCTGAGAGGAACACAAGTGTCACCAAAACACACAATTTGATTTGACTTTACATTTTTAAAGGCTTTAAGGTTTAATTATTGATTCCTTTCCGCTCTGCCATCAGCAGACTGACGCATGTGGATCTTTAATGTCAAACTTCTCTTTACAGCCTGAGTTTATCCAGGTCGACCCGTCAGCTGATCGTCCTCATCACACAGGACAAGAGTCAGGAAGTGACGCTAATGCTAAACTAGCTGCACACCAATGCTAAGCTGGCAGCACGCTAATGCTAAGCTAGCTGCTTCATCTCTGTCGTGTTGTTTTCTTTGAATTCAGATTGAAACTGAAAGCTTGTCGTTCAATTTTAGATTTTTAATTAAAATCCCGACACCGGTAGAGACGAGCAGCCAGACAGAGAGAAGACATGAAGTCCTGATCTGATCCTGTCCGTCCGCAGGTCACCTGTCAGAGACGTTTGATTTCTACACCTCTGGTGGCAGATGGATCTGCAGCGTCTCTCAGGCTGCTGTGCTTTTTGTTCTGCCTCAGCCACCGTATGAAGCCTGAAGAGGAACCAGACCTCTGAATGTTATAAAGCTGAACATACCTGAGAGCAGCTGAGATCACCTGTCGGGACTGAAGCCTGACAGCTGCTGGACTGGGTCGAACAGCTTCAGTTTGTTTGGTTCCTCTTAGATAATGTGCTCGCCTCCTGGCGGACCGATGACGAGGTCACCTGTCCACAGGTGTGTCTGACTTGTGTTCTGGTCACAGTAGAGAGCATGTACTCTGTGTTTGATTCACATCTATACTCTTCTGTACAAACATGAATATTTTGCTTCTATTTATCTCGGCTTGGGGGAGGAGGTGGGTGGAGGAGGGCGGAGGTGGGCGGGGTTAAACTGTAAATGGTGTTTGTTTTGTGTTTGCTGAGTGAACTTGTACCTTTAATTTGAAGGAGGACATATAAACGGACAGTGTGGCAGTCGACTGTCTCACCTGTGTTTGCATGTATTATTTGATTTCTGTTGATCATATCAGATTAAAGACTCTGAACCGGAGCAGCTGGTCCGACTTCACTGACAGAACTCACCTGTGTTCAGGTGGACACACCGCCAAAATAAAATATAAAGACAGAAATGACTCAATGGATAAATTCACACGCTTTGAAATGCACTAAAATAACAACCAAATTTAATTATGTGCAATAATTTGACAGATCTGACCTAAATGAATAATTCTTCTTTAAACTGCATCTGTATTGATTTACTTTCCCTTTTAATGCCATTTATGAATTAATTATTTCTGCTTCATTATGAAGTTGCCTGTCGGCCTGTTGGCTGATGACATCAGAGCGACGCTTCAGACAATCAGAGACTAATTAATATACATTCATAAATACAATGAACAGAAGATTTAATACCAAACAAATTAAAACAAATATCAATTGACACCATATTTTATGGATTGATGAATGTCTCCTTTTAATTTTAATATTATTTTAGGTGAATTTATTGAGTCATGTATTCATTTATGATCTCGGCCGTTCCGCTGTGAAACAGACGACATGAGGAACACAAACATAATGAAGAGTGAGTTATTGATCCTGTCACAAGGTCTTTTAATCAGGACTTCATTAGATACTTTTGAACATTATTAAGTGTTAATAGAAATGCTAATGAACATGTTTATAGCTCATACAGCATCAAACACATTTCTTGAGTTGAACATAAAGTTAAAGCTTCACTTGTTTCACTTCAGATCTCGTAGCTGCAGAAAGGACTGTGAGCTGTTGATGAACGGATAATAAAGGATGTTTTGATCTTCACAAAGAAACATGAGAGCTCAGTAAAGGTAAAGGTGAGCGGAACAACAGGTGAGTTTACTGAATTAGTTTGTAACAAACGAGACAGTCGTAAAGTTGTGTTGACTTTAATAAAGTGGTGACAAGTTTCCTTAAAATCCAACAACAAACATGTTTATGTTCACATTAACACCTGATACAAACAGAGTATAACGACTCTCTGTGATGACGCTCCATCAGTCAGCTGTTCACATCAACATGATGATCCATGAGTTCAGTCTGTGGACTGTTTCTGGCCTCCAGCAGGTGAATCTGTGTTCACTGACCTGAGATCAGAGGCCTGAGAGTTATTTAGGTGTCAGCATCAGAGCGTAGCTGATCCTCGTCCCTCCAGCAGACTTTCTGTCTGAAGACTCGGCCCTCCTGGACTGTCCCGCACCAGTATGTGGACCTGGACCTCCATTCTGCCGCTGACACCTCCCACACTGAGGTAGCACTGTAGGCCCCGCCCCCGTCTGACATCATCCATGAGACCTGAGAATCTGATGATGTCACCGGTGTGTCATCGACCCACCACAGGACGTCCTGCAGGGGTGAGTTTAATCCAGCGAGAAGACAGACCAGCAGCCGAGGGGATCCTGGGTCCAGAGAGAGCGGGACGGACGACAGAACCTGGACAGACGGACCAGAACCTGCAAACGCACCTGGACAAAATAATAACAACAAACTTTGTTTACTCTTATTTTATAAAGTTTTGTGTGTTGGTAATTTTTCTGTCAAGTCGGTGTCGAGTTTTATAGTGAGAGTTCAATCTGTGACGTTCAGTTTACGCAAAACAGACAAATATGATCCGTGAACATGCTGCTGGTCCAGAGACGTGGTCAGAACCAACACAAAGAGATGCACAACGAGCAGAGATGGACCTGGTCTTTGGACCTGGTCTTTGGACCTGCAGGCGTCACCTGTTGTCTTGTGTCGATGGTGATCATGTTCAGCTGCGTCTTCAACGTCCACCAGAAGCAGAGTTCCACCACTGAAAGCCACCGAGAAGGAGACGGACTGTCCTCTGGGCAGAGACCCGACACACCAACACCTACAACAGGAGACAGACGGTGACTATAGAACATGAGAACCAGAAACACAGGGACGGATCAGATGTTAAAGGAGCAGTTCAACAGATTCTTTAGAGTCTCACCTCAGGAGGAAGATGAAGGTCAGCGCTGTGTCCATCCTCACGTCTTCTTCAGTGTCCAGCAGTCCACACAGGGTCACCTGAGGTCCAGAGGAGGAGCGGTTCTGTTGATAAAAGTCATTCTCATACTGACGTGTCATAATGATGTTAATGTTGATGATGGATCAATAAAAATCTTCAGAGATCTTCATGTTGATGTTTTTTACAGATGATGTAGATTTTAATCTTTTCTTTTATCATAACGTCCATAATGTTAATTCATATCTATAATTTTAAGTCTGTTTAATGATGTTTTACTTCTTTAATACTGTCCAGTAAGTCAATTTAATGTTTGTTATAATTCATGATATATACATTTAACATTTAGACTTATTAATTGTGTTTTAATGTTAAATAAACATCCTCATGTTTGAGCCAGTTGTTTTTCCTTTAACTAATGTAGATGTAATGTTCACCTGAAATAAAGTTTGTATTAGAATATATATTTTTACCTGAGGTGCTGTAGCTGCTGTCAGTGTGAAGCTGCAGGTCTGCTGTGTGTTAATGATCCTGCTGCGTGAAATCAGGAGACTTTGTGGAGAACAGAACCTGCTGGAGCAGAACCGACAGTCTCCAGAGGAGTCGAGCTGCTCTGGGATCAGAGCGACCGTTGCTTCAGTCAGAAAAACAGGAAATTTATCAACTGTTGCTGTCGTGTCGCATCCAAACTGTCAAAAGCCTCAAGAACACAAACACTCAGAGACTGTTTGTATAGATGTGTTTAGAAACATTGTCAGAATGACATCATATATATATATATATATATATATATATATATATATATATATATATATATATGTGTGTGTATGTGTATATATATATATATACACATCACATATACACACAAATATACATCACATTCATATGACAGGTCTGTTTTAAGACAACACATTGATAAATAGTTGTAGATGAACACTTGTATTATTATTTTTATATAGGTCAGATATTAAAGTTTATTCACTCACAGGAAAGGTGAAGGCTCTGCTCCCTGTAAGAACCATTAGCATGAGCAGACAAGCTAGCTCTCGGTGCAGAGCGAATAGACTCATAACAGGCTATTGTAAGGTTCATGGATCATGGCAGGCTGTAACATGAACATGTACGTTATGAACAGAAAAACGAAAATGCTGGAATACGTTTCTGTCTGCAAAATTCAAGTTTCCGTCGCTGCCAGTGAGGGAGTAAGCGCACGCTCGACGGATCGACTAGTTTGGTCTACGACACGGATGTCAACAAACAGGTAAGTAGCTGCTTGCACAAACACACTGTTTTAACCACTTTTTTATTCATTGTGAGTCATAAACGCTACAGTGCTGTGTTCTGCTGATGCTGCATACCTTTTGGTGTGAGATGTGGAGCATGTTAAGACGCTTAACACACAGTGTAAAGTTCTGACCCCATGCTGTTAGCTGTCAATGCTAACTCTCCGTTCAAGGAGCTCTGTAAGAGGTGGACCAAAAGTGTTCGCGTTTTCGGTACTGGCTAGTCAAGGGTAGCATGAGCGATAAAGCTGCATGTTGAAATCGACCGAAGTTCTCCTTTAAGTAAAAATAAAATATAATGCAGTGTAAGTAAAATAAAATACAATAGAATATAATACATATAATAAATACAGTTAACAGGGCTGGAAAGTAATTAAGTATTTAAACATTTAACTGAAGTGTCTCCTCTTAGAATGAGGGAAACAGCGCCCTCTGGACTGTAACACCTTAATGTCCGTCAGTCTGTGTGGTGGCAGGTGGTACTGCAGTGTAACTCCGTCAGAGAGGCGCAGGGAGGCTGAAGTCTTAAATAACGACCAGGCGCTGAGTTGTGAGGCCACTGTGGAGGAAACTGCAGGTTAGTCAGCCTGCGGTCGAATATGAAACTCGTTTCAGAAAGAGTTTGCAGCAGAGTTAGCTCGTTTTCCTGTGTCGCAAATGCTGTTAGCTCATATCTTTTTGGCTAGCAGCAATGGCGGGAAGATGAAGAGCGTGTCAACAAACAAAATGGCGTCACAGCAACAAGTGCTACATGATTATCTGGCAGGAGAGGAACAGCTGGTCCTCGTGAAGAAGACTTCAAGTGAAGTGAGTCTGGTACACGTCTGTCTGTTAGCTGTCTGTCTGTCTGTTAGCTGTCTGTCTGTCTGTTAGCTGTCCGTCTGTCTGTTAGCTGTCTGTCTGTCTGTTAGCTGTCTGTCTGTTAGCTGTCCGTCTGTCTGTTAGCTGTCTGTCTGTCTGTTAGCTGTCCGTCTGTCTGTTAGCTGTCTGTCTGTTAGCTGTCTGTCTGTTAGCTGTCCGTCTGTCTGTTAGCTGTCTGTCTGTTAGCTGTCTGTTAGCTGTCCGTCTGTCTGTTAGCTGTCTGTTAGCTGTCTGTCTGTCTGTTAGCTGTCTGTCTGTCTGTCTGTCTGTTAGCTGTCTGTCTGTTTAGCTGTCTGTCTGTCTGTTAGCTGTCTGTCTGTTAGCTGTCTGTTAGCTGTCTGTCTGTCTGTTAGCTGTCTGTTAGCTGTCTGTCTGTCTGTTAGCTGTCTGTCTGTTAGCTGTCTGTTAGCTGTCTGTCTGTTAGCTGTCTGTTAGCTGTCTGTCTGTCTGTTAGCTGTCTGTCTGTTAGCCGTCTGTCTGTCTGTTAGCTGTCTGTCTGTTAGCTGTCTGTTAGCTGTCTGTCTGTTAGCTGTCCGTCTGTCTGTTAGCTGTCTGTTAGCTGTCTGTCTGTCTGTTAGCTGTCTGTCTGTTAGCTGTCCGTCTGTCTGTTAGCTGTCTGCCTGTTAGCTGTCTGTCTGTTAGCTGTCCGTCTGTCTGTTAGCTGTCTGTCTGTCTGTTAGCTGTCTGTTAGCTGTCCGTCTGTCTGTTAGCTGTCTGTTAGCTGTCTGTCTGTTAGCTGTCTGTCTGTTAGCTGTCTGTTAGCTGTCTGATTGATAGATAATACAATTCGTATATAGAATGAGTCAAAGTATTATATTTATGAATGAAGACTTTTGGAAGTTTAGTTTATTAAGCAGATTGAAGTTATATTTACTTCATGTCATCGTACAGGTGATACACCGAGAACAGACAGATCAGGTGAAACTTTACTATATTCTGGAATACGTTTTAAAAATTAAAAGAGTCCAACACAAACAGTCTGGAGCCTGAACTGGGCCCAGTCCACTGAGGACAAGTCACACATGATGACATCATTGTCCTGTGCCGTCCTTCTTCAGCTCGTGTCCCCGACTCATGCTGCAGTAATAAACCGCCGAGTCGCTGCGCTGCGAGCCGCGCAGCAGCAGCGAGCCGTCCGCGGCAGCAGAGACCTTCTCTGGATCGACACCGGTGCCATACTTCATGTTGGAGCTGTTGGTGGACCTGAAGGACAGAAGCATTTGAGGACCCTGTCCTGCTGCCTTCCTGTACCAGCTCAGGGTGGAGGGGGCAGCCGTGGTGTTGGAGGCGTCCAGTAGGGGGCACTGCAGGGTGGCATCATCCCCGACTCTCACCTGCACCGTGGAGGAAGGTAGGCCGGTGACATGCTGCTGGAAACCTTCAACACAAACACTGAATTTGAATACACGGTTGATTTGAATAGAATGATCCATAAACACTGAATATACAGAACGTACACACAACAAGATGTGAATATCTGTATGTAGTGACGAGAACAGAGTGATGAAGATACTCAGTCAATAATAAAAGACTGAAAAATGAAGGTTGCAACTAACATTTATTTTCAGTTAAAATGTAAACTTTTGTTTCTCTCATTTTTCATGAGAAGTTGTTTCATGTTGGAGACGTTTTCTCTCAACATGGTTCTGACCAGCAAACCTTCATCATCTGAGTCTTCATCACACTGTTCAGCCATGTGATACGTCACACCTGTCAGGTAGATGGAGTATCTTGGAAAACTGACGTGCTCACTAGCAGATTTAAACACATTTGTAATAATAGTTTTGTGTGACAACAAAGTTTGAAATCTTTTTCTTGAACTTGTAACAAACAGGAGCAGTCGTGTTTGTGTTGTTGCTGAGTGTCACTGACACCCAAACGTCTTCACATTCAGTTACTGAGACAGGAAACGCACAATATTCATATCTGAGAAGCTGATTGGTTGATATATGTGTTTAATAAAAGTCTCTTATAAAAGCTGTCTTTACTAATTAATCAACTGTTGGTTAACTGATGGAACATTTTCAGCTGCAGGTCAATCTGTCAGAGATTCTGTCAGCGTTCCAGTAATGTACATCTTTAAAATGTACGATTGGAAATAATGAATGTTTTTATCAGTTAATCAGTTGAACGTGATCAGATCAAACAAACAGCCACAGGATTAACAAACTGTTTCTCCAGATAAGATGAATCACAATTTGTAAAAAATGTTCGCTTAAAAAATGACTTTCAGGGTTAATTGATAATCAAACTCAATGACTCATTGATTGATTGAATAAATGGTGCAGCTCTGGATAAAAGTTCCTTCCATCAGTCTGAAACATTCAGAGGCTCTCAGACGTTTCACTGGTGAGTCTTTGATCCTTCAGACAGGAAGCTTTAATTTGAAGACATTTTCAGAATAAAATCCCTAAAATTGACCTTAATATGACAAACAGCTCTTCATCCTGTAGACAGCTGTTTCACTGGTAATCAATAAATGAGTTACAAATTAGTGAGTAAGCTGAACTGGATGTTTACATGAATAATTAATGAATAAAGTAAACATATAAATTAGATAAAGTAAATGAATAAATAAATGAGTAAACAAACTCACAGCTGACAGTCAGCAGGATCACACAGACCAGCACAGACTCCATCATCGACTGAGGAGGAACCTGCTGCTGCTGCTGCTGCTGTTCTTCTTAGAACCAACGGAGCGTTTCATCTGTCAGAACAACACCTAACGGACACACCACATGGCCAACAACACGCTGTGTTTCCTGTTTGTCTCGACTGCTGATGAACTATTTAGTATTGAACTAATTCATTAAAGATAAAAAGACATGATGTTAAAGAGAGTTGGTGAACTCACCTTCATGTGTGGAACAGCTCAGACCAGAAGATGCCTGGTCACAGTTTTCTGTCCACAAACAGAATGTTCTATATTTGTATTCTATGTCTTCGAACGTGGACAATGAGACAGTGAGAAGGTGAGACAGTCTCTGTATGAATGATGAGAGACAATTATTGTTTTCTGTTGATTAATCTGCTGATTATGTTCTAACAGATTAATCATTTAGATTCTGAAATGAAACAGAAAAACTGACACCAGAGAACTTGTTGATGGAAAAATTACATAAACGACTAATTATCTAATTATTTCAGGTCTGATGATATTTTTTAAATCTATTTTTCGTAGTTTTTTCTAAATGTGATGCCTTTTTGTAACCGACAGCTCAGTGAGATCAACTGAAGCAGAATATTTTATTTTATTCTATTGATATTAAATGTTTTACTTCCTGTTTACATAAAACCTCGGAGCAGGAAGTCGTGTGAAGTCTGAGAGGAGCAGTGTTTACATGCTGTCCTGTTGGAGACCACCTCCTCCTCCTCCTCCTGCTCCTGCTCCTGCTCCTGCTGCTCCTGCTCCTCCTGCTCCTCCTCCTCCTCTTGCTGCTCCTGCTCCTCCTCCTCCTCCTCCTCCTGCTGCTCCTCCTGCTCCTGCTCCTGCTGCTCCTGCTGCTCCTCCTGCTCCTGCTCCTGCTCCTGCTGTTCCTGCTCCTGCTCCTCCTCCTCCTCCTGCTGCTCCACCTGCTCCTCCTCCTGCTGCTCCTCCTCCTGCTGCTCCTGCTCCTCCTGCTCCTCCTCCTCCTGCTGCTCCTGCTCCTCCTGCTCCTCCTCCTCCTCCTCCTCCTGCTGCTCCTCCTCCTCCTGCTCCTGCTGCTCCTCCTCCTCCTGCTCCTCCTCCTCCTCCTCCTGCTCCTCCTCCTGCTCCTGCTCCTCCTCCTGCTGCTCCTCCTGCTCCTGCTCCTGCTGCTCCTCCTCCTCCTGCTCCTCCTCCTCCTCCTCCTGCTCCTCCTCCTGCTCCTGCTGCTCCTCCTCCTCCTCCTCCTCTGACAGTTAATGTGACACGGACACTTGCAGCCTGTAAGATAAAGTTTAAAATAGCAGATGAATCCATTGATCAGCTTATTGATGGAAATAATTCTGATAATTTGGAAACAAGCTTCTCAAACTGAAGTTTTCTTTTTCATATGATTGTAAAAAGTCTTTCAGTTTCAAACAAAACAGTTTCAACACCTTCAGCCGTGGAGACCTGGATTAATTTCATCATCAATTAATCTGCTGATCACTTGATTAATGGACGACTCTTTAACAGAATCAATTGATCTTTGCAGCCCGAATTATGATCATTGTTGTTGTTGTTGTTGTTGTTGTTGAGGACGTATTCAGTTTGTAATGAACTGGTGTCTGTTGAACATGTGTAGTGTGTGTGATGTGTCAGCAGGGGGCAGTGTGACACACATCACTGATCTGAGATCAGGCTGAAGGATGTGATGACACGTTCCGGCCTCACAGAGGCGCTGCAGTGACTGAACACAGACTGCTGACAGAAATAACTTTAACTCAGAGGAGTTGTGCAGAAAGTAAACATATAAATCAGTACACACACCCTGCAGTGTGTCAGCACACACACACACACACACACACACACACACACACACACACACACACACACACTGCAGTGTGGCAGCATGCTGTTGCAACACAACTTGACAGATGATTTCTGTTACTGATGCTTCAGTAACTGTTACACAACAACACAGAGGACACAGTCAGAGTTAATATGAAGCTTCAGCTGGCTCAGTGAAACAAGTCAAGTCTTTACGAAGTGTGGACTGTTGTTCTATTCTAGTGTGTGTGTGTGTGTGTGTGTGTGTGTGTGTGTGTGTGTGTGCGTGTGCGTGTGCGTGTGCGTGCGTGTGCGTGTGCGTGTGTGTGTGCATGGGCCTGAATGCTATTGTTAGCTCCTGTTTCTATTATTTCCTGTGTGACGGTCGTCATGTCCTGTCCAGTCTGAACTCACCTGAACTCACAGCACTTCCTGTGTTTGGACAGAAGAACCGGGGTCAGAGTTCAGAATGTGAGCGAGTCAGAACCAGATGAACGGTTCTCAGCAGTCGTCTCTCTGCAGGATTTAGATGTTCAGAGCACATTTTTCATGTGATTGTACACACGTGTGTCATCAGAGTTACTGTGTGTTGCAGCAGTGAACTGAACGTCTGTGTGAATCCTGAAATTAAAACAGATTGATTTTCTGCAACCGTCAGGTAAAATATCACATGACTTTCATTGGGGCTGATGTTGGTTTCCATCCAGCTGTTTGTGTGAGCAGAGGTTAGGTTGTGAACAGTGGCTGCTGCAGGACACGGGCCAGATCCCATCCGCCAGTGACGTAATGTAAATACCAACAGCTAATGATAAACAGCTTGGTGCTGTTTGAAAGCAGTGCATGCTGGGAAATAAGATGCAGAAAATGACAGAACCTGCACCAGACTGTTGGTATCTGTGTTAATGTACTGAAGAAGAACAGTGTATACCCTGAAATATAAGATCCTCCTGCGTACAGGTGATGTCATGTGACAGCAGGAGAAGCACAGGTGAAGAGTCAAAACGTCTGAATTCAGTCTGAAGATGTTAGTAACACCCTCGTTGGAGCTGAGCTCTTCACTGTAGCTGCTAAGCTAAAAGTGTTAGCGTGTGTGCACGAGCTCGACCGCGTAACGAGGGTTAAATCTAGGGGTGTTCCAACGAGGGTACCACACAGTTTGATTTGATTATTGGTGCCACGATTCTTCGATTATTGCGATTTTTAATGCTTTTTTCCATTCAAGATTGATTTTGTCTTCATCTGTGGCTACATTTGTAAATAAATAACCTATCAATTAACTCAGTTCCTCTAAAACTACACTCATTAAGTAAATAACAAGGTTTTCTGAACATTTGACTTGTATTTTTTAAAGACACAAAATATTTTATTTTATGACTGTGTAAACATTTGCACTTTGACCTACTTAACTTTGACCAGGGAAAGCTCCACTTGCACGAGCGCCCCCTCTATTGGCGGAAAACACTGAAAAGAGCAAATGGCGTAGGTCTTGTCAGTCGTCTTGTTTACTCTCTCATAAAATCCAAAGTGCTTCCACACGGTTGCAGTGAACCCCGGTGGTGAGAGAATCAGCAGCTCTTGGTTGCTGCTAAAGCTGTTGCCATTTTGCAAAGAAACTACAATACTGCTCCTTTTGTTGTGTCCCACTCACTAAACAGTCCGGGCGCCGCGCCTGCTAAGGTTCCGGTTACGTGTTTTTTGTTCCGGTCTTGAAGCAAAGCATCAACGTTAATTAATCGATGCCAAATCGTCACGTGACGCATTGCGATGCATCGTCACATCGATGAATTGCACTCACCTCTAGTTAAATCTTGTCTGAGATCAGTTAGTGATGTGTTCTCTCCTGCAGACTGAGATCACAGCAGACGAGCTGATGGAGACTTCTGATGTTTTCTTTGGTTGTTTCTCTGTTTTAAATCAAGTCTCAGCTGCTTCAGTTGTTCAGCAGAATGCTGCAACTCTGTTTTACTGTGAAGCTCCAGAACTGTTCTGTGGACCTCGACACCTCACCTGACTTTATACCATCAGGAGGAGGAGAGGAGGACTTTATACCGTCAGGAGGAGGAGAGGAGGACTTTATACCGTCAGGAGGAGGAGAGGAGGACTTTATACCATCAGGAGGAGGAGAGGAGGACTTTATACCGTCAGGAGGAGGAGAGGAGGACTTTATATCATCAGGAGGAGAGGAGGACTTTATATCATCAGGAGGAGAGGAGGACTTTATATCATCAGGAGGAGGAGAGGAGGACTTTATATCATCAGGAGGAGAGAGGAGGAACTTTATACTCATCAGGAGGAGGAGAGGAGGACTTTATATCATCAGGAGGAGGAGAGGAGGACTTTTATCATCAGGAGGAGGAGAGGAGGACTTTATATCATCAGGAGAGGAGGAGACTTTATCATCAGAGGAGGAAGAGGACTTTATATCATCAGGAGGAGGAGAGGAGGACTTTATATCATCAGGAGGAGGAGAGGAGGACTTTATATCATCAGGAGGAGGAGAGGAGGACTTTATATCATCAGGAGG
>NC_044197.1:442234-466293 GCF_900880675.1 Sparus aurata | reverse complement strand
CAACGTGTGTCCCCCCTCTCGCTAACGATGTCCCAACGTGTGTCCCCTCTCTAACGATGTCCCAACGTGTGTCCCCCCCTCGCTAACGATGTCCCAACGTGTGTCCCCCCTCTCGCTAACGATGTCCCAACGTGTGTCCCCCCTCTCGCTAACGATGTCCCAACGTGTGTCCCCCCTCTCGCTAACGATGTCCCAACGTGTGTCCCCCCTCGCTAACGATGTCCCAACGTGTGTTCCCCCCTCGCTAACGATGTCCCAACGTGTGTCCCCCCTCTCTAACGATGTCCCCTACGTGTGTCCCCCCTCTCTCTAACGATGTCCCAACATGTGTCCCCTCTCTAAAGATACTCCCAAACTTATAGTGACAGATGAGATCGAGGACGGGGGGACGGCGGAGGTCACCTGTACTGTACCTATAGACTACACTGGAGGGGACTGCCGTCTCTACAGAGAAGACTCTCCGTCCCCGCTCAGAGTGATGACAGCCAGAAGTTATCTCTGTGTCTTCCACTTGACTTCCGCAGAGTTGCTGGGACGTCGTCCGGTTGGCAGTCGGATCTACCTGAAGTGTAACTACCACCTGCAGCAGTACACGTCAGTGTTCAGCGACATCAAGGGAGTGACTGTCAGCGGTACGTCGGTCTTGTCGACTGACTCCTGTATGCAGACGGGTACAGTACACTCTGAGCTCCAGTCTTTGGTTCTGTATTGACCCGTGTTTGCTGGTGGTCTGTCCTCTAGGCAGCAGTCCCAGTCCTCGTCTGTCTGTCAGCCGTCGCCTCCTCTCACCTGGCGACAGCGTGGAGGTCACCTGTTCCCCGCCGCTTAGCTACGTGTCCAGCTGTCAGTTCTACAGAGACAGCGTGATCATCACAACAGGGTCCTGCAGCAGGAACCTGACGGGCAAACAGCTCGCCATCTGGGAGAAAAGCACCACGCTACTTCCTGTCAACATGACCTGCACATACGATCCACACGATCACCTCGACATCCGCTCCGAGCCCAGCAACCACCACATGCTGTTTGTAGTCGGTAAGAAGCAGTCAGGCTCATTTACCAGTTTTGGATCAGTACTTTGATTTAAAAATGCTTTTCTTTGTTATAAATCTGAACAGGAAGTGCTCACGTGCACCTCAGAGCAGAGAAACACATAACCTATTCCTAAAACTCAACCCAAACCACACAGAACAAACTGTTCAGTTAATCTCAGTCCAGTCCGGATCAGATCAGTTGAAGTCAAAGTCCAACACACAGTCTGAGTGTAAACCACAGGATGTTTGTGGTTCAGGAGTCTGATTGTATTTGAACTTTTGAGCCCATGATGAAATGTATTGAGTCAGTTTGAATCGTGAGTCACATGATGAGGGCTGACGCGGTTTGTTTACCTGCTGCTGCTGTCGTGTTTGCAGATGTCACTCAGGTGTCCTCCTCAGTCAGCTGCTCGGTCTCAGTAGATGATGATCAGCTGATGGGATTCGCTGACAGCAGCCGGATGTTTGTTGGTGCAGAAGGAGTGTCGGTCTCTGTTCAGGTGACCAACAGCAGCCTGACGTCCGACCACACCTGCAGCCACTCACCATGATGAAGTCTGTCAGCAGGTCCACCTGTCCACAGGTGTGATGTTGTCTGCCACAGGTCTCTGTTCCTCTCAGGTCATTCAGGTGCAGCGTGTCCTGCAGTTTCCCCACCTGGTCTCACGTCTGCTCCACCTGTCTGAACTGTGATGATGTTACCTGCCTGCCACAGGTTGTCTCTGCTGTCTGATGGGCAGAAGCTCAGCAGTGTGTAGAGGACAGGAAGACATTCTGATGTCCATGTTGAGTTGATGCACATTAATAAAACAATGGTGGATCGTTTGTCTTGTCCAACATGTGTCTGCCCCATTCAGAGGATTTTCTGTAACTAAGCAACAGACCAGAGTGAATAATCTGCTTCCTGTTGATACCAACAGGCACACGCCCAGTGTACGGTCATGTGATCTGCACTCTCAGGTGTGTGTGTGTGTGTGTGTGTGTGTGGACGAGGCCTGCGATTGACAGGAAGTGAAACCAAAACCAGGAGAGGAAACATCTTCATTCTTTAAGGATTTAAAAGTTTGACAACAGATTTTAGGATCCATCTTTCCGTTTAATAACAAAATACTTTTTCATTTCATTTCTAACAGCAGAGTTCAGATTTACAGAGCGACCCTGAACCTCTCAACACAAACATCTTAAACTGTGAACACACAGTAAACGGTAAACATCCAACAACAAATAAAAGGTTTTTAAAAGATACAAAAAAAATGTACAAATGGTACTTTCAATGAAGGATGTCACAGCTGAGTCTCTTCCCATAATCCTCTCTGGCTCCCAAGCAGAAAAACTAAAAGGAGGAAAAAAAGGTTGTCAGTTTTCAGACTGTCAAAGATTTTTACTTCACATGAAGACGTCTCACTACTGTTAAAACTTCAGAGACGGAATTCTGTCCCGACTTTCATTTCACAGAAACACGTTCAGAGAAACTTTATCTATAAAAGTCTTTCCGATCATCACAGTGCGTGTCTACAGGTGCGTGTTCAGGTTCTCACCTCAGTGTTTGGAGCTTGACTTGAACTCCTGCTGAGCCTGAAACACATCCAGACACGTCAGTATGAACACAAACCTCATGTTTCCTGAATCCTGTGACCTCACAGACTGAATCCTGTGACCTCACAGACTGAATCCTGTGACCTCACAGACTGAATCCTGTGACCTCACAGACTGAATCCTGTGACCTTTTACAATTCAAACACTAAAGTTTCTCTTTGAAACATTTGAATCATTGTTTTAAATTCTGCTGACAGTCGATTGGTTGTGACTGACCATGTAGCTGCCCGTGTGGAAGCCACACGTGTACCACAACATCAACATGCTGGAGGTGGCATCGCCGCCGAGAGGAGGAGGAGGAGGAGGGAT
The DNA here is from genome assembly GCF_900880675.1 of Sparus aurata. Lineage (NCBI taxonomy): Eukaryota > Metazoa > Chordata > Actinopteri > Spariformes > Sparidae > Sparus > Sparus aurata. The sequence continues at coordinate 463,357 of NC_044197.1, read as the reverse complement.
GAAGGTCACAGAGTCCTTCAGAGAGAGGCACCGAGTCAGCAGAGAAGATTTCATCAATTATAATCAGATCAATAAACATGATAGTGTCAGTTTTACCGCTGAGCCCGACTGAGGAGGAGGAGGAAATGGAGGGAAGAAAGAGAAGCTGTGATTGGTCGGCATCTCTGCTCCCATCTCTTTCTCCACTTGCTCTTTGACCTGATGACACACAACACCGGATCAACACACACACCTGCAGAGCTCTCAGCAGGTGATGTCTCACCTGAGTGATGTGATCTCAGACTGACATGTTCAAACCTTTCATTTATTCAATTATTGATCAACTGATTGTCTTTTCAATCAGCAGATGAATCTTTGATAAACAGGATGTGCAGCTTCTCTAATGAGATTATTCACTGAACATCTTCAAACTGTTGTCGGAGAAAATCTGAAGCTAAAACGACGACAAAGTGAATCAGTCAAAAGATTCACACTGAAACCTGAAAGAGCCGACCGACTCCAGAGTGTTTCCAGGGTGTTTCCAGGTGTTTCCAGGGTGTTTCCAGGATGATGGAGGTCTAAGTCCACCTGCTGAAGGTACTGAAGCAGAACAACAGCTGACCAGCAGGTGGCAGCTTCTTCACCTTCACTGACCCCGATGATGAAGACTCACCTCAGATGAAGAGTAGTGCTGCTCCTCTCTCCTCTCTGCTGCTCTTTCCTCCTGGTTCTCCTCCCTCCTCCTCCTGCTCCTCTTCCAGTCAGAGCTGCTGCTGACCTGCAGTTTAATTCAACACATGAAGAAGAGTTTGGTGGTTAAAATGAAGTCATCACGGGACACGATGGAAGTTCCCAGCAGCCTGCAGGTGGTTCTGACAGCCGACCCAGAACGAGTCAGAGATCAGATGAACAACACACTCGTCCTCCTCAGTTGAGGAAAGTCGACTGATATACTGCTCCGTTTGTCGTCAACATGCATCGGACACTTAAAAACTCTCTGTACTGTGATAACTTCTCTCCTTACTTCTGGCAGACTTTCTATAACAATTTCCACTTCCTCTGTGTGGGTCCAGTACAGTTGAACATATGAAAAAAGTTGAAGTAGGCTTACTGTAAATTCCTGTAGTTGCAGGGAGATATTGATACACATTTCTAATAGGGCTGTAATGATACACGTATCGAAACTGAAATCACGTCTCTCAGATCCACAAACCTGTCTCGCGGTGTGAGAAGGACAAATCGCGACACAACTTCCAGTCCAGAACCAGCCCTGTGAGTAATAACAAGTAGCCCGTTTCACACAGAGACGCCACATTATCACCACAGCGCTGGTTCGCCAATTCTCCACCATCGGTCGTTCACTAGGGCTGTAACGATACACTCACCATTCGGTTCGTATCACGATTTTTGACCCACGGTTTGATACAAACCTTGATTTTATTTATTTTCTAAATTAAACATTTTATTAACGCAACATTTCTATAACTTCTGTATATGATACTCATCTGATAGTATCAGAGACACAGTATTGGCAAACTGAACCAGTGTGAATGGATGAGCCGGCTGAGCAGTTAACATACGCACAGCCGGCTCATCCATTCACACAGACGGGTAACTATTTCTGTTACTGACGGGTATAAAATAATCGATTCTTAGATGAATCGCAATTCGGACGTGGATGATTCTGAATCGATTCACAAATGTCAAAAATCAATTTTCTACATGTTAATTGACAACGTAATGTTGACGGAATGCAAGAGGCGGAACGCGGAAGTGCAGCGCCCGGACAGTCGATGGCGTGCACACAACAAAAAACATGAGAATGTCGTGAATGTCTGTACTCACAAACAACTCATGAGTGGAACAGTCACACACACACACACACACACACACACACACACTCTCAATGTTTTCAAATGTAACATTGACTTGATATTAAACACGTTTTAATACATAATCCATGTCTTACTATAAATTAGGATGTAATTGTATCAATCTGAAAGTTGGGCCCTATGATTTCCGCGATCACGGAATTTGCGGACGGAATCGCGGAATTGGCCGATTAAAACGGAATCTACTTTTTAACACGGAATATCGCGGAATTTGACATAATTTCACTGAAATGTTGTTCTCGTGTGGAAGAGGAACTTTTGTCTGGGGAAAACTGCACGGGGGGAACCAAATCTGGGTGGCGCAACAAGTCGCCGCCGCCCCCCCTCCTCACAGACTGAGCTCCCCCGTCAAAACATTGCAAGCATGGCGAAGTGGCTGCCCACGGCTCCGTCTTCGTCGGCGAAAAAGCTGAGAAACTTGACATTTACCCCCTCAGTACAGAGCCGAGCAGTTCCCGAACGACTTGTATGTGTCAGGTGAACTGTTGTTTTGCAAAGAAGCAGACCTGAGAAATCATAATTAAAGGTGTAATGCGTCAGAGTTAGCCACCTGTCCGATTCATATTATTGGCATATAATACCAGAGTGACTGTTAACTGCTGCTAACAGTAGCTGCTGTTAGCTAGCTAGCCCCGTTAGCCACAGCCCCCTTAGCTGACTCTGCCTGGGCTGGGAGGCTTTTCTGGATCTGCCTGAGAGCTGACCATGTTTTTATTCAATGAAACCCATAAAAACACAAAATATACTACTGTATGAAGACATGATGAAGTCAAAATATTTTTGATGCACTTTACTGTACGGTACAGTATTGAGGAAATATGTTTGTCCCCTCAATTAATTTAAGGTCATTTCTATTTAATTTGTGTACATTTGAATTATTTACATTAAAAACACACTGTTTTTGGTAGTATAATAAGAGTAAATCAGGATTCACAAAAATTAAAACAGAAAAAACGGAATTTGGGAAAAAACAAAACGGAATTTGGGAAAAAATAAAACGGATTTCATAGGGCCCTATGAAAGGTAAATCATCAAATTTTACTCAGTGGCCTTTGTGCCCCTAAAAAAACAAGAAGAAAAGTGAAGGCCAAAAGGCCTCGCCCCTAAAATGACCAAATTCCCACCCTGGCACACATCAACGCTTAAATATAAAAGTGGCTGGTAAAAATGCACACACACACACACACACACAGAGTGAGTCTCACTGTTCACACAGAACTTCTTTAGTTCTCTTCAGTCAGTGTGTTTACATGCACAGCTGAGTCAGATTACAGCCATAGTCCGACTCTGCTACTCAATCACACAACTGCAACTGTCCGAGTATACATGCTGGTGAGAAAACCGGATTATTGTCCGGAGCATGTCATACCCGGTACGCTAGGTGGCGCTGTACCCATTTCAACTAGTGGTAACAGAAACACCTCCGGCTGACCTCTTTACGTCACCAGCAACAACAAACTGCCTCCACATTCCAGAAAGATGGCGTACGAAGAGCGAGACGAAGCTACATCTTTGTACACTTCATATATGGTCAGGGTTTTCCCTGCCATTATACGGCTTAGGTGCGGCGCCCAAGCGTTTTTGCCTCCCGCCTAAGCAGGGTTCTCCCCAGACAGTGGAACAGCGGCGCTGCGCCGCTATACCACTAGGTCAGCGGCGCTATACTCCGCGCGTGACGGCGACGAGCGTCCGTCCCCCGGCTGACGGCGACGAGCGTCCGTCCCCCGGCTGACGGAGTTGATGACCATCTGTCCGACTGACTTTGACGAGCGTTCGCGCGCTGCAGGAGTAATGTGACTATCAATCAATAATCTGGGTGCTTTAATTCGACTATGAGAAATCCGATCCGGTCCGATTTTAGTCAGACTAAGATGTATACATGCATCTTAAAGATCCCATCATAGTCGGACTAACACAGTAATTCAGTTTTCTTGAGTGTCATGTAAACACACTGAGTTTCTGTTTCAGCTTTAAATCAGCCGGTCAACAACATGTCTGATTCAGGTTCTGATGAGCTCACGTGAGTCAGTGAGTCATTAGAGGAGAAGAGCAAAAAGACTGAAACTGTGTAAATGATGATACCCGACCCGGGTCTGATATCCCAGTTCTGGGTCCAGGTCTTTACCTTGGCCGTAGTGGCCTTGCTGGGTCCATGTAGCTCGTCAGGGCTCAGCAGTCTGCTGACGTCCTGTTCCTCCTCGTTGTTGTAGTCGTTAAAGCGAACGCGGCAGCGCTGACCTTTGACCCACAGAACCACGGCTGGATACACCAGACCATCCTCTGAATACATGGCCCGACACCGAGAACCAGCTTTCCAGCTCTGATTCACACAGACCACAAGAAACCGGATCAGACTTAACTACTGTCACTTTAAAGACATCTACAGGTTTTTAAAATTCACCTTCAATCATACAACAAAGATCACGGTCGGCTTCACCAACAGAACTCAGCTGATACTCAACAGTTGGGACGTCAAGTTAATTTCAACAGAATAAAATCATTTTCAGCCTTTGAACAGTAAAAGACAAAATATATGACACACTGAAGATCTTGAATTATTTCTCTCATTATTTTATGTTTTGCTTTGAAATAAAAGGGACAAAAGAAAAAAGGTAAATAATGCAGATTCATTCTCTGACTAACTTTTCTTTCAGTGGAGCTTTTGACTCCTGGTCTTCTTCTCCCGTACGGCAGCGTGGACGACTAACACCATGTGATGTATTGGTGCGTTTAAAGGTGAAGTTACCTGCGAGTTTTGTCTCTGTGGTTGCACAGCAACATCTGGACTTTGGAGCGCGCTCAGTTCCACGTCCTCCTCGTTGCCGTAGCCATGGAAACGGACTCTGCAGCGCTCTCCATCCAGAGACAGCACTTTCGCCGGATATAGCCACCCATCCTCCGCCCACACTGTCCGACACTCAGCACCCACCACCCACTGAGAGAGACACAGACAATTAACACCGAGTCCATAATCCAAACAACCTGTTTTACCTGCTCTGAGCTGCAGGACTCAGCTGCAGGTGAACAGACCGTCTCTCCGTCCTGATGCCCGTCTCCCTCTCCGTCCTGATGCCCGTCTCCCTCTCCGTCCTGATGCCCGTCTCCCTCTCCGTCCTGATGCCCGTCTCCCTCTCCGTCCTGATGCCCGTCTCCCTGCTCCAGCTTGCTGTCTGTTTCCTCTGAGGCTGTACAGTCTGTCAGTCCTACATCCTGCACGCACACACACACACACACACACACACGCACACAGTACCAGATTCCCACAAATACCACTTTATCTTAGCCCCTTAAGGAACACCGTTCCAACATAGGAACACCCTTCACTAAACGAACACCCTTCGTAAAAACTAAGTTTTTATACTCACTGTTGGAAAGCTGAGACTGTCGTGATTATTTTAAGCCCAAACACAAAGGAAAAAAGTTATTTCCAGACCATGTAATAGCCTTCTAAACTCACCATGACACAACATTAGAAAGAGCCCTCTACCGCAAGAAGCAAGAATGCCTACACACCTTCGGAGTGTTCCCTTTTTCCACAGCTACAACGTCATGCCACAATTTTTTTTCATAGTTCGCCAAGAGTCCATAGAATGGGAATATCCATGTCATTTTACCCAAAACTAGCTACAAGTGTCGAACCAGCAAGAAACCCCAGAGTCTTAGCTTTCATTTGAGACCAAGATTATGTTTCTAGGTAAAGGGGTTCTCCAGTTATAAGCCTTTGAATCTCAGCAGGCGCTCTTGGAAAAAAAGGACCCAAGCAAAACGTACAGACATGCCTTTAGAAAAACAATTGTGAAAAATCAATATTTTTGTCTTTTGACTTCAGATTTTGAGTGTATCAAGCTGAGACCTGTGGCTGTGGCCTCATTGTGTCTGCTGTGTCCATAGACATACCTGAGCCCTTATATCTTAGTCAGTTTATTGACATTTGAATTGGACGGAAACCAAAACCTGTGTTCCAACCTCTGTAACTCTGTGTCAGTATGTCATAGAATCACACTTACACTTCTTAACACTTGAGGGTGTTACCTTTCCAATGGTACCAAGCACATCCCTGAGTCTGGAACTATGTGGGAGCTGTCATGCTTTTAATTTCGGTATGTCATTTTGGAAAAAGAACCTTAAAATGGGGGCGTTCATTAAGTGGTTAACATCTTAAATATATCTTACTGCAAGACCTCGACCCACCAGACTCCATTAAAAAAACCTTGTACTTAATGTTTGTGTATCTGGTAGTTTTACTCCTCCTCTCCTGTTTCCGGCCTGTCTCTACACAATAAAGGCAGAAACACTATTATTTTCAGAAAGATTACATTACAGCAAACTGTAATAGTAACATGTAAAAGTGTTACTCGTGTCAATTTTCTATCATAGATAGATGATAAAGTATTGGCAGAAATCTGTATGAAGTTCGGCAGACTGTTCTGTAACCTGCTGAAGTTAAAATGTCCCCAACCCGTCACTGTTTCAACTCAAATGATAAAATACAACGTTTGAAACGAACCTGTGAAATGGCCAAAGTTTTTTCAAAAGTTTCTATGAGAGAAATTTCGTCTTCAGCCGCCGTGACGGACACCTGCGCAGAGACAGCACGTTAGCAGGTAAGCTATCCGAGAAGCGCCAGCTAGCAGACAAGCTAACATTAGCCACAACCCGCCGCTGACGCAGCCCGGCTCTACTCTTTCCGTTAATAACTTTTCTACATGAACATTAAGATAATAATTGATTAATAAGGCGTCACTCACCGGCTCCTCGGACAGCACGCGGTCTGTTGTCAGCTCAGTCATGGCTGTCATCACTTTAACTCGCTAATTTCACAAAGGTAAACATTTAACCGCGAACCTGCGCAACATACCCGGATGTGAGGAGAGAGCTTCCGGTCGGACATTTCAAAATAAATGTTCTCCTGAAACACAGGCCAAACTATTCATACCGCAGAAACTAAATTCTTTATATTGATATAATCATTCATATGTTCTGCACACACACCCTGTTGTTCGTGAACAGTGTTTGGATTCATGGTAAAGTCTAAAATCATTATTTAGTGTTAATCAGCCCTGAAGAAGAAAGAGTTGAATGAATGACATCATGAGTAACAGCAGGCCTGTGAAGGTGGAGGTGACGGTGCAGCTGTGGTTTGTGCTGTTAGGCTGGATATACGTTTGTACACATGTATTTTAATCTCATTTACTTTATTCATGTATTCTTATTCTGTTAGTTGGTGTTTGTGAACCTGAGGAACATTTTGTACATTATCAGATGTTTCACGCTGGCTGCAGCGATGTAAAGTAACTACACTGCACCTCAGTACAGTTCTGAGCAATTGTACTGGAGTATTTGTTTTTTTACTACTTTATAAATTTAGCAGCTGTAGTTTCATTTATATACAACATTTACGATCCATTTTTTAAATATGATGGCTCATTAGAGATTATAGTGTCTTCAGGTAAGTCGCTGATGAGAGCTGCTGCAGGTGAAGCTCTGCTGGGATCAATGTGAGCTCATCATGACCTCACAGGAACAAAAAGGTTTTAAATTGCACATGATCATAACTCGTGTTTAAATAACAATCTTGTGTCTTTCAGGACCTTGAACTGTCTGAGGAGAACTCTTACTGTGATACTTTAGGAACATGTTCCAGAGGAACAAACAGTCATCAATTCAAACACATTAATTGAACAGATAACTGTTAGTTCCTCTGGCGTCATCACATCCTTCACCGTCTGAGACATGAGACGCTTCAGATGTTAAAGGACCAGTCCTGTGATTATATGTGTGTATTTTATAATCACATATACGTAAACTTTGTAATCAAGACAAAAATCAAACATCATAGAAACTTCATGTTTATTACTCTCATGAACCCCCCAAATTAGATAAAAGCTTCTAAAGTCGAGTCGTTTGTTCGTCAGCTGCAGTGACGCTTCAAGCTGCGAGTGTAAAAAAATACAACTAAAACATTAACACACATCATTCACAAACTGACCCCGTTCACACCTGACTCTAATCCACTGATCAGGAAAATCAATGATCAGCTGTGTTTGTTGATTCTCCCAGCAGCCTCCAGGTGGTGCTGCTGAGCCCAGTGCATGCTGGGACGTCCTCCTGCTCTGTCAGGTGTAAACGGGGCCTCTGAACTGAAAGAAGTGGCGTCCAGCTTCACTTTGTGTCCCTGCTCATCATTCTCTAATCAATCAGTTCTGAGATCGATTAATATGTTTGAATCAATCACTTCCTGCAGAGAGAGGATCCATCATGTGGGGCTGCAGAGGGACGAGCAGCGACCACTCATGTCAAATACTGATCATGACTCGTGCACAAAGAGCAATAGCCAATAAAAAAGTATTAATTATTAGTTATTTAAACCAAAGTGACACGTTATGATGCCTCGTTTGATCCAGAGTCCTTTGTACTCTCGTCCAATCAGAGGTCAGCTCTGTCAGGATGGTTTGTTATTGGTCAACAGGGTGAAGTGAATCCATTGGTTCGACCGAACAAGCTGATTTGACAGCAACATCTGAGCTATGGTAACCATGACGACAGAACTTTGCCTCCCTGTATACTGATTTAAAGAGTAAAGAGTCAGTGAATGCAACACTTTAACACCAAACTAGCAACATGAGAGATAAATAATCAATAATTAGACAATTGATCAATCAGTCGATTGGCAAATAATCTATCAGCAACTCTAGTCGTCAAAAATAAATATGTGCTGAAGTTCTTGTCAGACGCAACAGAACCGAGTCGACTTCTGACTGAATGAACAAATGAATCGAGAAGTTAAAGTGAAAATGATCAAAAACAAAAATTAAATCTGAACTTGTTTCTGTGTCTCAGACCTGCGATGTCCCTGAACGCACCAGCAGCACTGATGAACTCTGCCTCTGCAGCAGCTCTGAGCCGATTCAGATGAAATGATCAATCAGAGAACTGATGAAGGAATATTGAACAGATACATTTAAAGATAAATCAGCTTCCTGATCAGAGTGAAGCTGGAAGAAGAAAACACGCTGAAGCAGCAGAGTCTTTGAATCAGTCAGTAAACGTCTCAGCAAAGTTTGTGTCCCATCATTCGTCCTACACAGCGTCTCCATGGCGACCAGGAAGTTTGTACAGCAGTCATTGAGTCCGTCCAGGCTCCGCCCCCCTGGACCACAGTGCTCCCTGTAGCTCGACAGCTCGACGCCTCCCGAACTCCTGACCACACACACACACACACACACACACACACACACACACACACACACACACACACACACACATGCTGTAACATCTGTTGCAGGAAAGCTCAGCTGGAAACTTATTTAACTTTGATCTTTTTTATTCTTGATTATTATTGATTGTCAGTCTGATCGATAACACCTGTGAATAGCTTCTGCTCACTTCTGTCTTCACAGTTTTGAACAAGTGAAAAAATGTGAAAGTTGTTTGAATCCTCATCATTGTGTCATTTTTCTTGATACTCATCCAAAGATCAATAACTTTGACTGAAACCGGATTAATAATATCGATTTGGTTCTGTCAGATTGTTTCATGAGGTTTTATCTCAGTTCAGTCAGAGTTGATGGGATGTAGCTGTTTGCAGTGTGATGATGTGTTTGAGTGCAGCAGGAGTTCTGTGTGTTCTCTGGTGATGATGATGAAGGTGATGATGAAGGTGATGATGAAGGTGATGATGATGGTGATCAGTGTGTCAGTGCTCACAGGTTATCAGATGCAGAGCGCTGCAGACGAGCAGCGTCAGCGCCGCAAGACCAGAGAGAGGGGCGGCGCCATCAGCAGGGGGGGTGACGGGGGCGGCGTCCTGCTGCGGCGACTGCTGAGGAGTTTCAGACTCCCCCTCCTTACACTTCTTACTGTAACACACACACACACACACACACACACAGGTACTGACACTACTGTATTGTGAACACGCTAGTTCGCAGTTAGCTTGTAGCAGGACTTACTAGTTGCTGTTAGCCTCCATGTTAGCTTTGGCTAGAAACAGCAGTCAACATTATTAGTCTTTGATTGATTGCTGGCACCATCAGCTGACTGACTTACATACATTAAACTCACCAAACTCCATTGAGGAAACAGCTAATTTAACACCTTCTGGTGTGACAGGTGAATTAATGAACATGGTGTTACTTCAGTGCTGAAGGTTTCAGCATGTAAACCTGACAGTTATCTGAGTGTGAATACAGATGTGGACTCACAGCTGTTTGTTCAGGTACTGCTGTCTGGACTCGCAGGCTTTGGTCTGACTCTGAGCAGCCAACATCTGGCTCTCTGCAGCGTCCTTGAGGCTGAAGCAGGATGTCTTCTCGTGGACCGCCTGAGTCATGTTCTGCTGCAGCGCCTCGATGAGATCTGACACGACACACAACACTCAGAGTTCAACACTTCATTTCACTTTTTATTCACTGAGCTTCATTGTTAATCTGTTCCAATTAAAATCCCTCTGAGTTCAGTCCTGGCTGCTCTGGTGCCCTCAGTGGTCCAAGGGTGGACTTACCATCAGGCAAACACAGGCACAGGCCCCCCAAACGTCTCATAAAAACTGAATGATAAAGTTGTCTTCGATTTAAAGCAATTATTATTGTTTCAGTCTTAATTTGTGCGCTTAAAACTTTGACAGCCCTTGTAAATAGTAACTTAAGCTTAAAACAAAAAAACAACAACAAATATGACCTGATGGTACAAGAGGTGGTGGAAGTGGAGGAACACAAAGGAGAAAAATTAAGAAAAAGGGAGATGAAGAAAACATCACAAAGAAAAAAGGGAGAAAAAGAAAAAGAGAAAAGGGAGAAGGGAGAAGGAAAGAACGACAAAAGGTAAATTTGATAAAATCATACTGTTAAAATGTTTGTTCTCATAGTGGCCTTGTTATCTTTGGTGGTGTCTTCTTTTTTAGTAACACAAGATACAACAATATCCAGGCTGAACCTACTTGCTGCTGCCCACATTGAAGATCTTGTGTTGACTGGTGGTGACTGCAGGTGTGTATTTACTACAGTTCTGATGGAAATGACTCAAGTATCAATCGTCAGCTACTGCTTTTAGAAACACGACAAAAATGAAGCGATTCATAAAATCTGACACCAGGACAGAAACTTCAGGTGTGTTTATGACGTTTAGGGCTGGACGACGTGTCGACGACATAAATTCGTCGACATGAATAATTTGCATCAACGCATCGTCCCAAACAGGAAGTGGTAGTACCTGCGAAAGCTGAGAATAGCCCCTCTCACACAGAGACGCTGCATTAACGCCGCAGTGACGGTTCGTCAATTCTCCGCCGTTGGTCATTCACACAGAGCGAAGCACCGCTGGAATAAAGATGAACCGCCATGTAATTCACCGTTTTCATGCGGGGATCCTGCACCAATTCTCCGCACCCTCCTCTGTGTGAAAGTTTCAGATGTGGAGAGGGGGGAAATTTCACTCCGGCGCTGATCCGCCTCTGGAGGTAGTATCAGGGCCGCATTATTGGTGAGCCGTCCCAGTGTGAACGGATAATCCGGAGGCGCGGAGCGAGGGCGTGTCGGTCTGACAGTCTGATAACTGCACAGGTCCTTCACTCAACTAAATACAGAGAAATGTCCCACACAGCAACATTACAGGACCGAACAACAGTAACGTAGTAACTGTAACTGTCTTTGGCGACTTATATGAGGAAAACAAATACCACAGCTGTACGTGGAGAAGCGTCTGTCCTCCTGTCTGTCCTCCTGTCTGTCCTCCTGTCTGTCCTCCTGTCTGTCCTCCCGCCTGTCCTACTGACTCTTCCTCACATTTCTGCTAAAAAATCAGCGTCTGTCACCGGCAAAAAAACTGTAACTCACTGAGTGTTTGTGATGAAAATAAATCACTGCGACCGTCAGCCCTCCTGACCGAGACTTCAGGAAACTTTCCCCCATAAAACAGCCTCCGTCCCCGCGAGTGACAGAGTCAGACAGCGTCCTGTTTACTGATGGTGATTATGTATAATTATGTAATTTAGCATGAAAAACTTCACTCTGTCACTTTCCAGGATGTTTGGTGGGTCAGGATCTCAATCACTACACATTATAACAGCATCCATATGATTATAAACTGTCCGCAGGTTTAGATTGACAGGAGGAACACCTGGGAAACACCAACGTCATCAACATGACGTGTACCGTCACGCCTCTTTAGGAGCCGCAGCGCCGGCTTTCTGTGTGAATTACACACGTGAAGGCGGAGATGCTTCGCTCTGTGTGAATCACCATCGGCGGAGAATTGGCGAACCACCGCTCCGGAGATAATGCGGAGACGCTGTGGAAAAACGTTCCTAAAGAGACGTGACGGTACACGTCATGATGATGACGTCGGGGTGTTTCCCAGGTGTCCCCCCTGTCAGTCTAAACACGCGGAGCGCTTATAATGTGTAGTGATTGAGAACCCGGCCCCCTAAACATCCTGGAAGGTGAAAGAGTTACGTGTTCCGGGCTAAATTACATTATTACGTAATCACCATCAGTAAACAGGTCGCTGCATGAATCTGTCACTGCGGGGACGGAGGCTGTTTTCTGGGGGAAAGTTCCCTGAAGTCTCGGTCCGGAGGGTTGACGGTCGCGGTGATTTCTATCAACACAAACACTCGGTGAGTTAAAGATTTTTGCCGGTGACAGACGCTGTTTTTCGGGCAGAAATGTGACGAAGAGTTGGTAGGACAGGAGGGAGGACAGAAGCTGCTCCGCCTACAACTGCTGTATTTTTTTCCTCATATAAGTTACTAACGACAGTTACAGTTACTACGTTTCTTTTGTTTGGTCATGTAACGTTGCTTTGTGGGACATTTCTGTGTTTAGTTGAGTGAAGGACCTTTGCAGTTATCAGCAGGGGTGTAGTGGTCGGGGGACGCGGGGGAAGGGCGAGATTTTATTTTATTTTTTTTATATTTTTTTGGCCTTTTATGGCTTTATTGATAGTACAGCTGAAGATATGACAGGAAACAGGGGGAGAGAGAGGGGGAGTGACACGCAGCAAAGGGACCCGGGCCGGGAGTCGAACCCAGGTCCGCTGCAGAGCCTCGGCACACGGGACGTGCGCTCTACCAACTGAGCTAAACGGCGCCTAGCTTCAAATAAAGTAATAATACATACTGCAATTCCCAAATATTAATAAAATATTTATTGTGTCACGGCAGGATTTGAAGCCTGTGTGAGGTGGCGGTGCCTATAGAGGGGAAAGAAGCAGCGCCGTCTCCTGTTCGCAATGCCATACGTCTATACTTCAAGCATTCATGCAATTATTAGGACTATAGTTTGTCACTATTTGCCGTGGGGCCAAAATGTGCATAATTTTGAATCTGTGTGTTGAGAAGTGCCGTGCGTGTGTGTGCGTGTGTGTGCAGGGCCGTTGCACCATTGAGGACACCAAGCTCATTTCCTCAGTATTTTTTTCCTCAAGTTTCTTTTCATTAAAACTGAAAGTAAACACGGTCGCGATGTGACTGCAGGTCTATTTTTAGAACGGCAATTGAATGAATCAGAGCAAAGATGCAACGTAGTGGTGAGAGGCTGCATCAATCCAAGTTATCATTTGTTGCAGCAAGAAAGGCAGAGGATGATCAGGCAAAGAGGAGGAAAGGTGAGAATTGAATAAGAGAATGAGAGAAATAGTGAACGAGCCTACAGATGCAACAGATAGCCAACAGAGATGCTAACCTGTAACCTACTGTAAATGTAGCCGAGGCTAACAAATGAAAGGACATTCTGAAAGGACAAATCAGAATATTTTAAGGCCATGTTCAGTCACAGTATGAATTATCCATCAATAATATTATTTGGATGTTTGGATGGATAAGTAATAATGTGACTAAACATGGCATTACAATATTAGGTCATGACTCAGTAATATACTCAGACTTACTTGATACTTGATTTTAAAAACTGAACAGAGGATGAGACAGGAGAGAGAGATGAAGAGGTTGAAGGGACAGAGACAGGAGGAGGAGAGAGAGATGAAGAGGTTGAAGGGACAGAGACAGGAGGAGAGGAGAGAGAGATGAAGAGGTTGAAGGGACAGAGACAGGAGGAGAGGAGAGAGAGATGAAGAGGTTGAAGGCACAGAGACAGGAGGAGAGGAGAGAGAGAGATGAAGAGGTTGAAGGGACAGAGACAGGAGGAGAGGAGAGAGAGAGATGAAGAGGTTGAAGGGACAGAGACAGGAGGAGAGGAGAGAGAGAGATGAAGAGGTTGAAGGGACAGAGACAGGAGGAGAGGAGAGAGAGATGAAGAGGTTGAAGGGACAGAGACAGGAGGAGAGGAGAGAGAGATGAAGAGGTTGAAGGGACAGAGACAGGAGGAGAGGAGAGAGAGATGAAGAGGTTGAAGGGACAGAGACAGGAGGAGAGGAGAGAGAGATGAAGAGGTTGGAGGGACACAGAGACAGGAGGAGAGGAGAGAGAGATGAAGAGGTTGAAGGCCCAGAGACAGGATGAGAGGAGAGAGAGAGATGAAGAGGCTGAAGGGACAGAGACAGGAGGAGAGGAGAGAGAGATGAAAAGGTTGAAGGGACAGAGACAGGAGGAGAGGAGAGAGAGATGAAGAGGTTGAAGGCACAGAGACAGGAGGAGAGGAGAGAGAGATGAAGAGGTTGAAGGGACAGAGACAGGAGGAGAGGAGAGAGAGATGAAGAGGTTGAAGGGACAGAGACAGGAGGAGAGGAGAGAGAGATGAAGAGGTTGAAGGGACAGAGACAGGAGGAGAGGAGAGAGAGAGAGCAGGAGAAGGAACCAGTGAGATGCAGGTGGAGTCAGTCAGGTCCATTATCAGCCCATGACCCGGCTACATACAAAGACCAGAGTCACTGCTCTGATGAAGGAAAAGGTAAGCTGTGGTGTTACTGTACTTATTGTTACCTATATGCATTCTTTATTTATCAGCAGTTTGAGTCAGCTGATTTGATATGAGGTAAATGTGTATTAAATGAATTCAGAATCATTGCAGAAAAGAACTCCACCTTTATCATCTCTCTCTCTCTCTCTCTCCACAGCCTATAACAAACACTTCATGTATACAGTTACAGATCAGCTTAGTTGTAGTTTTTGGTGAGGCAGCAACACACACACACACACACACACACACACACACACACACACACAAACTTCAGTTACAGTTTTATATGTATTTATTTTACGATTACAGCAACACACTGACACAGAGACACACACTGAACAGTTCTGCCTATGTTTATGTTGTGTGTGTGTGAGAGAGAAGGAGAGCCGTCTAATTGCAACGATATAATTATGGCTCAAACATTCGCAACTTGGGTCTGTCCGGGTGACCTAATTAAAATAACATGTTTTTTTGGAGAGTTCCCCCAGTGATAAAATCCCCACTACACCACTGGTTATCAGACTGTCAGACCGACACGCCCTCGACATGCGCAGCCGGCTGATCCATTCACGCTGGTTCAGCCTCTGATTCTACAGATTCTACAGAGGCGGAGAATCCAAGCAGAGGTACGACTGTTCGTACACTCAACACTTCAACACGGTTGTTGTTTTCTCTCTATTTTTCACAAGTTGAAGTTAAGACCAAAGACTTTTTATGCACAAAACAGAGTTATTTGTCCTACAATCTGATTTTTTCATGATAATTGATCCACCCGACAGGTGTGACAGGTGTGACACATCCAGAGGCTGATGAACAGCAGGGTTGGTCAGCGCAGACAGTTTATGTTAAGTGACGTCTGTGTTGTGCTGTGTGATGAAACTGCACGTCCCCTCCGAGCCCGTCCCCTCCGAGCCCGTCCTCTCCGAGCCCGTCCCCTCCGAGCCCGTTCCTTCTGAGCCCGTCCCCTCCGAGCCCGTTCCTTCTGAGCCCGTCCCCTCCGAGCCCGTCCCCTCCGAGCCCGTCCTCTCCGAGCCCGTCCCCTCCGAGCCCGTCCTCTCCGAGCCCGTCCCCTCCGAGCCCGTCCCTTCTGAGCCCGTCCCCTCCGAGCCCGTTCCTTCTGAGCCCGTCCCCTCCGAGCCCGTCCCCTCAGAGCCCGTCCCCTCCGAGCCCGTCCTCTCCGAGCCCGTCCCCTCCGAGCCCGTCCCCTCCGAGCCCGTCCCCTCTGAGCCCGTCCCCTCTGAGCCCGTCCCCTCCGAGCCCGTCCCCTCTGAGCCCGTCCCCTCCGAGCCCGTTCCTTCTGAGCCCGTCCCCTCAGAGCCCGTCCCCTCAGAGCCCGTCCCCTCAGAGCCCGTCCTCTCTGAGCCCGTCCCCTCCGTCCGACTGAATGTGATGTGTTTATATACTGATTATTTATTGATCATAGAATCCTTAAGAATCCTTCGGCTCTGTTCCACAGGACCCATGAGGCTTAGCACCCGGTACCACGGAGACGGGATGAATTTACAGCACTGCTTGTTACTGTAGCAGCTGTGTGTGTTCAACTTGATCTCACATTCAGAGTTTTTACATCCATAAGATGATTAACGGGTCTGGTCATGTCCAACTGTTCTCCTGAAAATTGAAAATTGGCCAGGACTCCCTTGAAAAAGAGGTTCTTAATCTCAACGGGATTTTTCCTGGATAAATAAAGGTTAAATAAAAAAATTTTAAAAAATGGTTCTGTTCAGGTAGCCACTGTTCTCTCTTGTGAATCTGCTGATCAGATGCAGTGATGTTGTCCAACATAGCAACAGTAACTAAGGAGGGGGGTGGGGCGAACAGAGTGTAGACAAACAGAACGGAGCAGAATCTGAAGAGAGTTTGGGTCCAATCTGCGTCTGGATGAACTTATAAGGAAACTGTGAGTCTTATCAGAGACACGGTGAGCTGCTGCCAGCTCTCATGTTGGTTTGGACTTTAACTTGTTAGTGAGCAGAACCTGGATCAGATCCAGTCTCAGTGAGGTCACAGTGTAAAAAGGTTCCATCTGAACTGGTCCTGGATCAGATCAAGTGTCAGTGAGGTCACAGTGTGTCAGTGTGGCTGACAGTGTGGCTCAGGCGTGTGTGAGCAGACCAATCAGAGCGGACTGAGCTTTCCAGGAGGCGGGCCTTAAAGAGACAGAGAGGCTCAGAGGGTGAAGACAGTCTGCAGCACTGACAGGACGAAGCCAAAATAAAGTATGATCTGAAATATGTCTCCTGCAGGTCAGACGCACTGAATGCAGGCAGAATAGCTGTGGTATTTGTACTTTTACTATCGTAAAGATGTGACTATTTGGTTGGACTCAGTTGTTCCAGTCACATTAAACAGTGACTGATGTTTATCAGCAGCTGCCTGCTAACACAATGCTTCTCTCATATCTGCTCCATTCATCACTTCCCTCCCACTGTTCAGGGCAGGAAGTCACCTTCATTAAACTGTTTCTCCACTTCCCATCAGCCTCCTGTTCCTGCTACCGCTGCCTGAGGGGATTATTCATGGAACATACTTTAACAAAGCCTCTGAAAAAACATCTCCACAGGACATGAAGTCTCACGTTTGGCCTCAAAAATCTTTAAACATGACAGAAAATTACACTTGATACACAAACACCCTGATTTCTGTTGAAGTCAGAATGATGTCACTCTGTCTGATCTCCAGGTGCTTCACTGTGATGTAATGACATGTTGGTTAACCTATCAGTGTCTGCATGTCGAAGTGTCCCTGATGTGCTGGTCGTGCATGGCAGCCGCCACCATCAGTGTGTATGTAAGAATTACTGCGAGTCTGATAAATGTAAATGTCCCCCTGAAATTCCACCAGATATGTGTCCGCTGCGTTACGGCTCTGATCCGGTTTTGCTCCGCTGTCCACCATCCGCCAACCCCCACCGGTCAGCAGCACCGAGATCCTCCCAGTGGCACCACACAGGGGCACCACAGGGGCACCACACAGGGGCACCACAGTGGCACCACAGGGGCACCACAGTGGCACCACAGTGGCACCACAGGGGCACCACAGGGGCACCACACAGGGGCACCACAGGGGCACCACAGGGGCACCACACAGGGGCACCACAGGGGCAGTCTGTGGCACCGCAGGGGCAGTCTGTGGCACCACAGGGGCACCACAGTGGCAGTCTGTGGCACCGCAGGGGCAGTCTGTGGCACCACAGGGGCACCACAGGGGCACCACAGTGGCACCACAGGGGCACCACAGGGGCACCACAGGGGCACCACAGGGGCACCACACAGGGGCACCACAGGGGCACCACAGGGGCACCACACAGGGGCACCACAGGGGCAGTCTGTGGCACCACAGGGGCAGTCTGTGGCACCACAGGGGCACCACACAGGGGCACCACAGGGGCAGTCTGTGGCACCACAGGGGCAGTCTGTGGCACCACAGGGGCACCACAGTGGCACCACAGGGGCACCACACAGGGGCACCACAGGGGCACCACACAGGGGCACCACAGGGGCACCACACAGGGGCACCACAGGGGCACCACAGGGGCACCACAGGGGCAGTCTGTGGCACCACAGGGGCAGTCTGTGGCACCACAGGGGCACCACACAGGGGCACCACAGGGGCAGTCTGTGGCACCACAGGGGCAGTCTGTGGCACCACAGGGGCACCACAGGGGCACCACACAGGGGCACCACAGGGGCACCACACAGGGGCACCACAGGGGCACCACACAGGGGCACCACAGGGGCACCACACAGGGGCACCACAGGGGCACCACAGGGGCACCACAGGGGCACCACACAGGGGCACCACAGGGGCACCACAGGGGCACCACAGTGGCACCACAGGGGCACCACAGGGGCACCACAGGGGCACCACAGGGGCACCACACAGGGGCACCACAGGGGCACCACACAGGGGCACCACAGGGGCACCACAGGGGCACCACACAGGGGCACCACACAGGGGCACCACAGGGGCACCACAGGGGCACCACAGGGGCACCACAGGGGCACCACAGGGGCACCACAGGGGCACCACAGGGGCAGTCTGTGGCACCACAGGAGAACTGCCAGGAGATGCAGTTCAGAAACTGTCTCGCTGTCTCTCCCACCAGTTGCAGTTTGAGTCCGCCATGGTGGAGTACGGTCGACAGCTGGCATCATGAGACTGAGGAGTTCCCGCGATAATCACATGATCACTCGCAACCGCAGTTATAGGTCTGTGTAATAACAACAACAACATGAAGTGTTCCCGACCGAAGGATTAGCAGAAGAACACAGAGTGTTTTATTTTGAAAAGTAACCAGATGTTATATTGTTATCTCGAAAAATTCAGCTGAATTGCTGCGTCGTGCTCCGGCATCCGCCAGAAATAGAAGTCCTGCATATCTGCTCCGTCCAGCTCCGGACTGCCGGAGCTGGACGGAGCAGATATGCAGCGCAGCGGACCTGCTGGACATCATCACACAGACTAGAGTGAAACCATCAGCTCCGCTGGCATGGCGGAGACGGAACACAGCAGACACGTATCTGGTGGAATCTAGGGGTCAGAGTAGGGCTGCCTGATAAATCAAATTTTCATCGTCATCGCGATATGAACATGTGCGATAAACACATCGCAAAAGACTGCCTGACACGCCATGAATAAAGAAATTATTTTGTTTACATGTGCCATTCTGCATTATTTGGACCTTCTTGTTAATTCAGCAAATGTTCTACATGAACTTCTTTCTGTCTCTGAGTAGGAACATGGGCCCTCATTTATCCGTGAAACGGGTGCAGATCTGAGGACAGAATTGGTCTTCAGACAGGACACACGTGTGATTTATGAAACGTTCGTATCTGACCAATTCCAGCGTACGAATGATCGGGTCTTGATTTGACAAAAAAGTCGTATCAGTAAAAACGTGGGCTTTTTTTAAACTAAATCTTTTTTATTTTGTTTTATTTGTTTTAAGAATCCGTTTTGATCTGTTCTAAATATGTGACTGCTTGTGCTTAATGACAGCTGAGGTCTGTTTAATAATTATTTTCAGACTCAGCCAGATTTTGCTGTGCTGCACCACAAATCCACACACTCAGATTTGCGTACACGAGCTCAGACCTGACGTGAGATCTGATCGTAGCTTCCGCTCACGTCTAAATTAATAAATGCCGAAGCTTGCGTGGAAATGGTCGTACGCACGGTTTTCTGCTGTACGTTTGTTAGATAAATGAGGGCCATGGAGTCTGTTTGTCTCAGTGATGGACGGTTTGTTTCATACAGAGCAGGAAGTGACATCACATCACTGAGGTCACTCAGATGCAGGATAATGTATCTGTGAACTGGACTGAGAGCTGATCACTGTGATCAGAGAACAAGACATCCAAAGTGTTTAAAATGGGCTTCATGTGAACTCAGAGAGACAAACAGATGAAACCTGTGAAATTAAGAACCAGGTTGTAAGAATAAATTGTGTGACCGTGTTGAGTTGTGGTGTGAGGTCGAGCTGTTAGCGTTAGCGTAGCGCTGTGAGCTGACATCATCTCAGGGAAACCCACATACCAAAGTCCTGAGTGCTGCACAACACTTTCCTACAAACACTGGTAGTGTACAACACGTCGGCTGTCAGGACATTCTCCATCATCTTTACTGCCTTTTTCCTCGACTGCTTCCTTGTGTCCTTCCCTTCTTACCTCCTTTCCTTCTCAGGACGTAAATTCTCACCCTTGGCGACTCTGATCCCTGAGAACATTTTGATCTTTAAACTTGAACTAGTTTTAAAGAGATGTTCTTTCTCTCTCAGAGCAGAAAACTTTTTTTTTTTTTTTTTTTACCGACCAATCATGTGTGTTTATTTACTCTGACTCACAGGTCGTCATGGTAACAGGGGGAAATGCAGCTAAGAATACCGGCGGTGACTCGCTGAGAAAGTCTCCTTTCATGGCAGTGATGGACTTTTTCCTACCTTCCTTCAGGCCGAGCTGAGCCGTGAGGTTGGCCTCGGTCTGACGGAGCTGCTCCATGTTCTCCTGCAGAACACTGATGTTCCCGTTCAGGACGAGCTGCAGGGCGAAACAAACACACCCAGAGAGGAAAAACAACATGTTAGTGAGAGGCTGAAGGGTTAAAGGTCGTACTGAGCCCACAGTCACACTCAGCTCTTTGTTCAGACACATAATCTTCACTCCTCCATCCTGCTTCTGTTCTTATTGGGATTAGTTTTTTTAATATTACACCACCAGCTGTTGATTGTGACTCACTTTGTCAACGAGCTGACACATAAAGACTCATGTAAACACGTACGGAAGGACACAAGACATCACTCCCGGCGCGCAGGTGGTCGAGTGGTTAGAGCGCATGCCACATACGCAGCCGACCCCGGTTCGATTCCGGCTGGAGGTCCTTGCTGCATGTCACATCCC